>NC_063046.1:61339760-61509760 GCF_018812025.1 Megalobrama amblycephala
TGGCAAGCTATTTTATTGTAATCCTGTATTCTTGTAATCTAAAAGCTCAATTTTGATTTAAGAGCAAAATCTTAAGCATGGACATCACACCAAACCCGTTTAACATATTTTCCCTATGATTTTATGATCATTTGAACTCATGAAATACATCTATTTGTGTAAAGTGATTTCAAGGTTCTGATATTACAGTTGTTTATTATTTATTTATTTATTACAATCAGTAGGACACATTTCTCATTACTTATGTCACTTTAATTCTTCACACTGTTCTTCTTACAAATTTTCAGATTAGTACAGCTGTAAATTTCACATCCAAATGGTTCATAGAGGTTTGCTGGTGTTTGTGTCTGAATGAGAAAAGTATTTGTGTAATTTGAAAGATGTCGTCACTGAACACATTTAGTGCCAAAGCAATGATAAATGATCCACAGTTTAGCCCACATAGACTGCTGTTGTGCTGGAAGTGATTAAATAATCAAAATAACTTAAATTTCAAGTGTATGTTACATATATGTTACAAAATGTAATATTTTTCAAATTAGGTCTTTTTGTGTGAATATGTGGAGGGGTCTTCATGTACTCCTGGCTTTGAGTCGGAGTTGCTGGTGTTTAAAGTGCACAGAGATCACCTTCACCAAGGAACAATACTAGGAAGAGGTAAGCTGTGTTCACAAATCACTTTAAATAAAACACTGAAGCAACTTAATATTGAGAGTTTGTTTAAATATTTTTAGTATTTGTCTAAATCTCTCTACACAATGCGATCTTTTTAACTGTGGACTATAACAGTTATAAATTGTATTCACTCTACTAAATTTGTTTTTGTTGTAGCTCACAATGAGTGTTGATTAGTGATGATAATATCAATGTCTCGTCAGTAGCTGATGCTATCAGATCATGGGTGTTCGTCTAACAAAGTTATTTAACAAATTGTTTAACAACACACATTTATCAAATCTTTGAATTGCTCACATTGCAATGACTTTAAAGGTCCCGTTCTTCGTGATCCCATGTTTCAAACTTTAGTTAGTGTGTAATGTTGTTGTTAGAGTATAAATAAAATCTGTAAAATTTTAAAGCTCAAAGTTCAATGCCAAGCGAGATATTTTATTTAACAGAAGTCGCCTACATCGAACGGCCAGTTTGGACTACATCCCTCTACTTCCTTCTTTAATGACGTCACTAAAACAGTTTTTTGACTAACCTCCGCCCACAGGAATACACAAGAGTTGCGTTTGTAGAGTGTGTTTGTCGCCATGTCGTCGAAACGCTGTTATTTTCATCCCGCAGTCCAATCACCGGGTCTGATTCCGGCTCAAATTGATAGGGTAAAATTAAAGACATGTTTACAATAACACTGAGCGCGTGCATCTCCACGTTATGGTAAGAGGTGTGACCTTTCCAGGCAAGATGCGCTAAGCTGCTGTCGAATCACAACACAGGAACCGCTGGCACAATCAGAACTCGTTACGTATTTCTGAAGGAGGGACTTCATAGAACAAGGAAGTCATCAGCCCGTTTTTATGACAGTGGAAACAGCGGTATACAGTAAATTATGTGAAAAATACTTTGTTTTTTTACACGCGAAACATGAACACATGTTATATTGCACACTATAAACACAATCAAAGCTTCAAAAAACACGAAAAACGGGACCTTTAAAAGTGTTTTGTTCAAGACTCGCATCTTTATGAGTAAATGAGGAACATCAGCCATCACTTGTCGCACTACACTAGTTCTGCTGCTGTGAGGCGTTACATGAAGCAGGATCCTGAGGATCTGATGTTGAGCTTGAGGCTATAGAGAACAAGATGGATTTCTCCCTTTCGTTTCTTGCTCTCACCGGACTGTCTGCAGTGTGTTTCTTGGTGGAGTTCACACATGAGGAACTATGGCAAAAAACGTCAGCTTGCTTTTTTGGTTGGAAATTCGGAAAACAGATTCTCTCACTTATTTCTATCCCAGCCAAGGAATGGGCACGTGTACTCTGGGTTCAGGCCAAATTGTGAGTTCGTAGCCCTCCCCTCGGACAGCACACCAAATACGCATATTATATTCTATATACGATTAAATGCAGTGTTGGGCACGTTACTTTAAAAAAGTAATTAGTTATAGTTACTAGTTACTTCTCACAAATAGTAACGGAGTTAGTGAATTACATCATTATAAAAGTAACTAATTACCAGGGAAAGTAACTATTGCGTTACTTTAAAAAAATAAAAAAATAAAAATATGCCAAATAAATTGAATGCCCCCAATATTACATAAGTCTAAGAATAAATTATTCTTGATGCGACTCCTGACTCATGATCCGCTCTTGCTCACGACATGAAATTTCTCTGTACTGTGTTGGTAGCCATTAAAGAAAACGTAGTGTTTTAAATCCATTTATTCGATTATGAAAAGTGTGAGTAATGCATCATAAGATGCGCAAATATATCGGGAGACATGGAGTGGGTCAGACATGATTTTAAACACTTCATTAAGTTTTGTTTTATAGAAAGCCTCTCTTTAAAGTGAATTTCGTTTTGTAAAAATTGTATCTTAATTTTAATCAATGTTTCATCAACCAATTGCTTGGATTTAATATATAACAAGCAAATATAGTAGACAATAAAATCATGACATGGAGGCGCGGGCGCGGGCGCGATCACTGGCGCGTGAACTGGAGCGCGTCTTAAATTAACCGAAACTCAGAGGCTGCTTGCCTCGCAGACATGAGAAATATATCTATAGAATGCTTGAAATATCTACTTTAACGAAAATGAAGTAATTAAACATGAAAAGAAAGAGGCTACTCTGATTATGTAGCCTAATCCGAATGAAATGTGCGTTATCTCTCTAGGCGCGTCCATATGAGCAGATGATCAGCAATGAGAATCAGCAATGTCAACTTCATCTTTGCAGCCGATACTGATTCAGAAAACATTACTTTATTAATAAACAATTAAAATGTCTCCTTGCTGTTTTTGTCACACTCATAATCATTACTTTTACCGGTTCTTTATGGCAATTATGCGTGCCCTTGAGTGCTATATAGTAGGGATGTCCCGATCAGGTTTTTTTGCCCTTGAGTCCGAGTCCGAGTCATTTGATTTTGAGTATCTGCCGATACCGAGTCCCGATCCGATACTTCTATAATACATCAAAAAAAGAATAAAGAAGAGCGAAAAAAAAACAGATCCAGGACGTTCCTTATTTTTTATTTAATTACAAACAGAGCACTTCTGTGAGGTAGCTTAAACAATCAAGTAATAAATAACATAAATTGTGCACTTCACTTCACTTTAGTGCAACAGCAAATATAAAAAAGGCTCATATAAAAACAAATATATTTGGTTTGATTTGGGTATGCTGCAGTCTGTGTAATAACTAAAATAATGTTTATATATATCATATTTTCTGGCTAGTTTACTTTAGTTTTTTATAATACACCATACTTTAACCCAAACTGAATAATAAAAAACAAGTTTAAATGGGTAAATCTTCTATTATTATTTTTGATTCTTAATTTTTTTTTCTGTCATACTCAAATTCTTGTTAAAACACATTAGACATGCGTATTGTGTGCATTTTGAACACTTTTTGTGTGAAATTATATTTATTTTGTCCATCAAAAGTGTGCTTTCACTTTAATTACGCGTCAGCAGCGCAGCGTGTGTCTCAATCAGCTCCCTAGTTCAGTAGTCACTGATCAGGGTATCAGCCACATTCACTTTCATTATATACTGATTCACGACCTAAAGAGCTAGGGAGCTGATTGAGACACAGGGATAGACTCGGTGCCGAGACGATCGCGGCACTGCTGCTTAAGCTGGGCATACACTGTGCGATATCTGTGCGATTTCAGCAAGGTTACCAACTCACACTGTACGAGTAGATCGCGCGCGATGGAAAGCCAAAACGCACGATTCATGTGCTCACACTATGCGGTCCGATGGTCGAGACGTGACTCGACTGCTCACACTATGCGTTTGAAATATGCACGATAAACCCACGTCCCAGATGCGCCGATTGACAATATGTTTCCAGACATATCGTCAAAAGCATCAGCTATGGATATCAAGAGGATTTAGCATTTCCAATTCATATATTAAATAATAATAATAATAATTAGCATATTATTATTATTATTAGTAGTAGTAGTAGTAGTATAGGGTAGGCCTATTTATTATTAAATTAATATTACAATTCATTTAGCCCGCAATATTTCATAGCGCATCACCGCATACGCGCTGCGAGGATAATAAAAGATTTGATTAGCTTATAATTACTCCTCATTGAAAATTATTTAAAGACATTTATACAATGAATTAAAGGCATATAATTAAAATTATTAACAGCAGCCTATCTGTGTCCGAAGACTGCAATAATCAGTCAATGAAAAGCAGCTTCACTTCAAAAACAACTTGTTTAATACGAAATACTTCTCTTCTCATTTTTTCCACTCACTACATATCGTTTATGGGCCACAAGAGAAATATTAAGAAAATTAATTAAGACATATAGCCTACCGTTATCAGGTTGAAGTAGGATTTATCTCTCGTTGTCTCTGAGAGAATATCGAAAGCTCGTCGGTTTACTTTTATTTTCTGTAATTGACAGGTGGTTGTGACGTCTACATCGTCATAACTCTTGCGCAAAGTTTGCACATTGCTTGTGTAATATAAAGTAGACTGACTCGCCTTCCTGGTATAAAATGGGAAAAAAAATTCCTATATTGCGAGGTGACATTTTTCTTTATCACCAATTGCCAAATGATGGACAACAGTTCACATTTCCGCATTTAATAAAATTAAGTAAATATTAAATAGCCTACATGAGTAAATATAAAGTGAAAAGCGAAACATGTAAATTAATGATCAAGAAAATTAAGAGGCACCGGTTATGTACACCCAGGTGGCATGAAAGACGTGGATTTATCCATCATGCAACACGAACTGGAGGTAAGCAACATTTTGCTAAATTGCAGCTATTTTGATAGCTACAGAAAGATCTTTCTCTTTTCGTTTTCTTTGTTGCTGCATTGAAGATTGGTTTAATTTCTTTTTCGCGCAGGCGCTGTCACAGAAACGGTCTCTGTGGCTCCCTCTGATCGCCACCTGAGGGCGCCGTCACCGGAATACTGACTGTTCTCTGAACTACAAATCCCACACCACGTACCTGGGCTGATTACCCACCACCTGTTGTGCATTATCTGGACTATTTAAGACTCCATTACCCCATCATGCTTCGCAAAGTCTTGTTTTGCCGTGCATACAATTCTAAGTGTTTACCCCTGTCTATTGATATCCTGTGTTTGACCTTGGACTGCCTACTCACTCAGATTCCTGTCTGCCGCCTGCCTAGTTTATTACTGCCTGTCTCACGGATTACCCTGTTCAGCCTGCCGCCTGCCCTGACTATCTGCCTGGTATTGTTATTGATTCCTGTCTTGCCTGCGTTACACCTGTTGCTATTGTCTGACCATTGCCTGTACGACTACGATTGTTATTAAAGCTGCACATGGATCTCCCCGAGTCTGCTGCCTCGTTACAGAAGACTTTGCCGAATCTCGATCCAGCAGCCATGCATCGGTTGTCAACTGAGCTGTCCACCCAGGCCAGTGTACTGGCAGTCCACCAGCAGCAACTCACACGTTTAACCTCTGTTACCGAGGAGTTGGTAAAGACGCTGCAGAGCATGCGGATGACGCACGCCGAGTCTGGTCCGCCAAGCGCCTCAATCATCGTCAAGCCAGATGGGCCCTGTTTTTCACTCGATTTCAATTCAATGTTACTTACCGACCTGGCACCAAGAACACAAAGGCTGACGCTCTGTCACGGCAATTTTAATCCAGTCTCACTCCACCATCATGTGAACCCATTCTGCCCTCTACAATTGTGCTCGCACCTGTACTGTGGGACATCATGTCCGAGATAAATGAGGCTCAACAGGAGGAGCCTTCTCCGGCAGGGTGCCCAGCTTCACTCACTTATGTTCCTGCTGCTCTCCGTCAGCGAGTGATTCAGGAGGTTCATAACTCACCCAGTGCAGGACATCCAGGCATAACCGCGACCACACAACTTGTAACCAACCGTTTCTGGTGGCCAACCCTGTCTTCTGACGTCAATATCAGCCTCACCTCTGGGTACCATCCACAGTCCAACGGGCAAGCTGAGAGGCTCAATCAAGAACTCATTCGGTATTTACGCTCCTACTGTCACCAGAACCAGTCGGATTGGAGTAGATACCTGTTCTGGGCCGAATACGCTCAAAACTCACTTCACAAACCTGCCACAGGCGTCACCCCATTCAAGTGCATCCTAGGCTTTCAACCTCCTTTCTTCCCATGGACCGGGGAACCCACTGACTTACCTGCTGTGGATCATTGGCTACAACGTAGCGAGGAGGTCTGGAATGAGGCTCACGTTCACCTGCAGAGGGCAGTACGGCGAACCAAGGAACAGGCCGATCGTGGTCGCCGACCGCCACCTGACTACAGACCTGGCCAGATGGTTTGGCCCGGAAGAGAGGTCCTGGGTCAATGCTGACGACATACTCGATCCAAATCTCATCACGGATTTCCACAGGACCCATCCGGAGCGTCCGGCCCCCCGACCTCGTGGAAGACCTCGGCGTCGCCAGGCTCCTCGCTTCAGGAGCCGCTCGCAGGGAGGGGGCTCTGTCACAGAAACGGTCTCTGTGGCTCCCTCTGATCGCCACCTGAGGGCGCCGTCACCGGAATACTGACTGTTCTCTGAACTACAAATCCCACACCACGTACCTGGGCTGATTACCCACCACCTGTTGTGCATTATCTGGACTATTTAAGACTCCATTACCCCATCATGCTTCGCGAAGTCTTGTTTTGCCGTGCATACAATTCTAAGCGTTTACCCCTGTCTATTGATATCCTGTGTTTGACCTTGGACTGCCTACTCACTCAGATTCCTGTCTGCCGCCTGCCTAGTTTATTACTGCCTGTCTCACGGATTACCCTGTTCAGCCTGCCGCCTGCCCTGACTATCTGCCTGGTATTGTTATTGATTCCTGTCTTGCCTGCGTTACACCTGTTGCTATTGTCTGACCATTGCCTGTACGACTACGATTGTTATTAAAGCTGCACATGGATCTCCCCGAGTCTGCTGCCTCGTTACAGGCGCAGTGGGGGGAGAAACACAGAGTTTAGGCAAGTCGGCTCGTAGCTCTGCTTCAACTGTGCGATATCCTCACGAGGGGCGACCAAATTTCTGACATGCCAGAAATTCATCCGACCATGCGATTGCCAGTCAGGAGAGGTTTATCGCCACTCGTTTCCCCGTGTACACTGCACGACAAACGACACATGACAAAAACAGAAAATCGGCCCGACTCAAAAAAGAGTCGCACGAGTCAGAATTCGGCTCAAAATCGGACGAAAATCGCACAGTGTATGCCCAGCTTTACGAGCTGCTCCTGCTGCCTGTGTGAATGCATCCATTGGTTGACATGCACGCTGAAAAAAATATGCGCTACTCACGCGCCGCTTACGCTTGCAGTGTGAAACAGGCCTAACTCTGTGCCACCGCATCACTATAGATGTGTTAAAAATAATGAGAATATATATATATATATCCGAATCCTGATCGGGAGGTAACGTCCGATTCCGATCGAGTCTGAAACCACATGATCGGGCCCGATTTCCGATCACGTGATCGGATCTGGACATCCCTACTATATAGCCTATATTATGTAAACGCTCCTTATTATGGTTTATTCTCTCCCGTATTTAAGAAATTAAATTAATATAAATGTGGTTAGTCAACTAATAGCTTAAATGAACAACTACTAGTCGACTAGAAAAAAACTCATTTCACATATTTTCGATCAAGTGTCATGGGGCAGGCCTTTCAGGCTACACCCACCCCTAGAACCCGTACCACCCTTGGGGAGTCGGACAAAGGCCAGACAAGGACGACAGACAAGGCTTCAAGTAATACTGTATTTTATGGAGTATAAAAAGGGAATTTAAAAATGGTGAGTCTTCTGGGCAGGGTCGTCCGTCCTGTGGACCCGCCGGAGACCCACAGAGTACGATATAGGGGGGTGCTCTGGGGAGTGGCTTCGCTGCCTTTCAATAGGAGAGATAGGTCGAGGCTCACACTGGGAGGAGCCTACTGCAGGACCGTTCAGGTACGTATTTCAGGTGACGTACTCCCTTCTTCCCTGAGGGAGGACGGGTCGGGATTTACGACCAGAGGGTTTATGATGGAACAGTTAAGGTACGTGGTTTGAATACGTACTCCTCTTCTTCTACAGATGATAGATAGAAAACTGACGGCTGAGAAGCTCCACTACCAAGCAGTCCAGGAAGTATTCCAATATAAAATCCTCTTGAAGGACCGGCAGACACAGAGCTTACCATAGGAGAGGTTCACTGCGAAGCAGACAGGTGAATACACAGATACATAATCCTCTTCATTCAGCAATGACAGTCAAAGAACTTACAGCTGGAGGAGCTTCACTGCAAAGTAGTTAGGCAAGTATTCAGGTATGACTTCCTCTTGAAGAACTGGCAGACACAGATCTTACAATAGGAGAAGTTCACTGCAAGGCAGGCAGGTGACTACACAGTTACGTAATCCTCTTCTTCAACAATGACAGACAGAGAACTTACAGCTGGAGGAGCTTCACTGCAGAGCAATCAGGTGAGTATTCAGGTATAACTTCCTCTTGAAGGACTGGCAGACACAGAGCTTACAATGAGAGAAGTTCACTGCAAAGCAGGCAGGTAAATACACAGTTACGTAATCCTCTTCTTCAATAATGACAGTCAGAGAACTTACAGCTGGAGGAGCTTCACTGCAGAGCAATCAGGTGAGTATTCAGGTATAACTTCCTCTTGAAGGACTGGCAGACACAGAGCTTACAATGGGAGAGGTCCACTGCAAAGCAGGCAGGTAAATACACAGATACGTAATCCTCCTCTTCAACAATGACAGTCAGAGAACTTACAGCTGGAGGAACTTCACTGCCAAGCAATCAGGTGGGTATTCAGGTGTAACTTCCTCTTGAAGGGCTGGCAGACACAGAGCTTACAATGGGAGGAGTTCACTGCAAAGCAGGCAGGTAGATACACAGATACGTAATCCTCTTCTTCAACAATGGCAGACAGAGAACTTACAGCTGGAAGAGCTTCACTGCGGAGCAATCAGGTGAGTATTCAAGTATAACTTCCTCTTGAAGGACTGTCAGTCACAGAGCTTACAATGGGAGAAGTTCAGTCTTAGAACGTGACAGAAAGCTCAGATAAGCAGTGGACATCCGGCGGGTTTAGGTTCACACTTCACACATCAAAACAGTGCATCACATCACTTCATCACTGCAATTCAACACTCAGTGGGAAATACATATATAGATGGCCGTCGCCCATTTCTGACCTGGCATTCACGTCAGGAAGTCCCTTAAACAAGGAAGAGGATGGAGATCGATTGAACTACTCACAGTCTCTCCCAACCAATCTTACTGTCCAGCGATTTCCTCCTTCCGATTGAGTCAACGTGCTCTCTCTCCCAAACTCACAATGCCATGCCTGATTGTCAGTCCCACTTCCTCTTCTCCACCGCTCACTCTTCCTCCGAGATTCACAGTCCCCACACAAAAGAAACAAAAACCGCCTCTTTTAGTGCATCCTCTCTCCTTTTATCCTACCCTAAGGGCAACGTATCCCAATGTGCACCGCTGCCGGCAATCTTCACTAATCACCCCATTCGCAGGGATTTTGCGCTAAACCGGAACTAGCCCGGTGTTCCGTTGTTATTGGTCCGGCGGGAGGCAATCGCGGCGGACATTAGTTCCGCCTTGACAGTTGGAATTTTTGTCACCTCGTGACACAAGCATCAAAAAGGGTATTCTGGTTTGAGCTCGTGCTTCGCGCGCATGCTCTGACAGACACACACACAGCGCATCATACATTATTATCAGTTTAAAATTATATTTGTGTATGACTAACTGCAGCACACACCAGAGAAAAAAACTTTGCAGGTCCTATGGCTGAGAGAGAGCTTACTCGGATGAAAACCGCTTCAGTGAGCTCAATTATAGTAATGCGGCATTTTTTTTGTCAGTAACGCTAACGGCGTTGTAACGGGAGAAAAAGTAATTTGTTTGATTACTCGTTACTGAAAAAAGTAACGGCGTTAGTAACGCGCGTTATTTATAACGCCGTTATTCCCATCACTGATTAAATGTAAGTGCAAGCTTGTGAAGTTGAAGTACTGGTACTTTTGCAAACACTGTTTCAGACCATCATCACACCTGGAGGGTGTTCCCATAGCATCAGCTACTGACACAGCGTCTTGTTCCTCTCTCAGGGAACCAGGTTTACATATGTGACAGGATGCTTCATTGTGCCAATTGAATCTCTTTTTCTCACAGTAATTTTTAATACATGCGATGGAAGAACAAGAACGCTCTTTCAGTCCTCTGACGAGTGGTTTGATGTGGACACGGATGGGACTGTAACACTGAAGAGACGAGTGGATCTTCTTGAAGGACACAAGGTGTTTTCTGTGCACGCTTGGGACTCCAGTGGCAAGAAGCACACGGTGTCTGTCAGAGTTGAGCGTGTCCACCATCATGAGGACCATCACATGGACACGGTCATGAACATCTCCTCTCCACAGGTACAAACAAGTTCCTTCAAGAAACTGCTGTCAGTACAGTACAAGACTGACCTCTGTTGGACATTTCAGTTTTTATGTGTGCTACTTTACTATGAACATATTCAATGATCAGTTTCTGTACATGTTTAGGACTAATTATTGGAGATGTGTGATAAAATCATGAAATGTCCAATCCCTACTGGTGAATGTAATTTGT
Organism: Megalobrama amblycephala; assembly: GCF_018812025.1. Lineage (NCBI taxonomy): Eukaryota > Metazoa > Chordata > Actinopteri > Cypriniformes > Xenocyprididae > Megalobrama > Megalobrama amblycephala. Next base: position 61,350,603 of record NC_063046.1, read on the forward strand.
CTCAGCCCTCTCTGATCATTCTCAAACACAAAATGAGTCTGATGATATTTCATTTATGCAGAACTGAAGCCTAAAATAAGATTGCATAAGCTTTTACGCTTTTTTTTTATATTCTGCTCCATTTATTACATGTAATGGAGTAATGTACTGCAAGCCAGGAAGCAAAGAGGTCCTGAATCACCCTAAATTGGATTATTGAATAGGGACTGAAACATTTTATCCTCCCTATATATTAATACTGTTGCAGACTGATATATACTGATATAGCCATTGGCTAGTAAACATTTTGAGATGCAAAAATTATCCAAATATTTGATGGCTTGTGTGTTTTAAATTGTATCAATTGTTGCTCATTGTATTTTACTAACTTTCTTAGATGGAATCTCCCTCTGATAATCTGGTTCTGATATTTCCAAAGTCTTCGACGGGTCTAAAGAGAGCAAAGAGAGGTTGGATTATTCCTCCAATCAATGTACTTGAGAATAGCAGAGGTCCTTACCCAATGAAGCTGGTCCAGGTGAGTGGAAGTCATGAAGGGAATGTTCAAAATTAGATGAATGAGAAAGAGATTTATCTGTTATTGACTTTGTTCTCTTATTTCTTTCTGTATTTAGATAAAGTTGGACTATTCTCTTGAAGCTCAGATGGCATACAGGATCACAGGTGAAGGAGCAGATCTGGACCCTAAGGGGATTTTCACTATAGACAGATTATCAGGATATCTGTATGTGACTCGATCACTCGACAGAGAAACAAAAGCTTCATACAGAGTAAGATGATTTTTAGTTTAACTTTTAAAATCAATAGTTAGTTCTTGATGTATTTCAGTGTTGGACTCATTCTTATTTTTTGGAAATCTGTCATCAGTTAATCAGATAAAAAGGACCTGTGAAATGTATTGACAGTTTTCTTTTCATGTGTTTGCAGAGATCTTACTTTTTTGTTTTTAATAATATTTGTATATATTCTAAAAATTAAGTCAGTTTTCTCTGAGTAAATTTACATATTGATGTGTCAAAGCTAACAGACATGAACTAAAAGAAACTACTCTAATTTTGATTTGTGTTCAAACCACCTCAGATATTTGTCTCTTAACATGCCTGTATTTCTTCTCCTGTCTTTAGATTATGACTCATGCTACTGCAGTTGATGTGAATATAGCAGAAAAGCCAATGGAAATTATTGTAAGTGTGCTGGACCAAAATGATAATATGCCTTTTTTTACACAAAATCCACTCAATGGAAATGTTCCTGAAGCTGCTGAAATAGGTAGGTGTATGGTGCAGTTTCTCAGTGAAATTGTTTTTAGCAGTTTTTCCCCAAATGCCTCTTCAGCTCGTACCACCTAATCAGTCTTTATTCTTCTCTCACTGAAGGTCATGAGTTTATGTCAGTCACAGCCACTGATGCAGATGATCCAGAGACTGACAATGCAGAAATCAGATACTCAATTGTCAAGCAAGAACCAGAATCACCAAATCCAAACATGTTTCAAATCAACTCTGTTACTGGAGGAATTCGTGTGAATTCTTCAGGTTTGGACAAAGAGGTGAGAAATCTGATGAATGGATCTAACAGTGATGAAGAATGATTTAATGTAAACAAACTTACCTGAAAACATCTTCCCTTTCAGAAATGGTCCAAATACACTTTGATAGTTGTTGCTGCTGATATGGAAGGAAAAGGTTATTCAACCACTGGCACAGCTGTTATTACTGTGACTGACAGCAATGATAACGCACCTCAGTTTGATCAAACCTCGGTAATGTATATTGATATATTCAGAATGTTATAACAGTGTTTTAACTTTATTAATACTTATATGCACCATACCTCTCTTTGTTTTAGCACACTGTATCTGTCCCAGAGAATAAAGTAGGAGCTGAAGTGGCCAAACTTACAGTTACTGATGGAGATGAAGAGGGATCTCCTGCCTGGTCAACCAAATATCGCATTATTAGCGGGGACAAGGGTGGGTTTTTCAGTGTCAGTACTGGACCCAGCCAGCTAGAGGGCGTCATCACCACTGTAAAGGTACTGTGTGTTGCTCATGTGTTTGTACAGGCGATTGGTTGTGATGATTTAACTTTAGTAAAAGACACTTTCTTTTCCATTCAGCCTCTGGACTTTGAGAAGAACAAGCAATACATTCTGTCTGTGATTGTTGAGAACGATGAGCCGTTTGTCGGTTCTTTGGCCACTTCCACTGCCACAGTCACGGTGAATGTAGAAGATGTGAATGAGCCTCCAGAGTTTAATCCAAAGGAGAAGATTATTTACAAACCTGAAGATTCACTGATTGATAGTGAATTGGTTTCTTATACAGCCACTGATCCAGATATTGGAAATCCACAGAAGATAATGTAAGAAATTTTGAAATTATTTTTCCCCTCCAAAATTTCATTCCATTTGTTAATTCTGACTGATTTCTCTAGAGATTCCCAGATTCTGTAGAACAATAAAAATCCCATAGATACTTTTTATGGACCTTGAATTAAGTGTTGTTGTTGTTGTTGTTGTTTCTTGAATTATCAAACACTAGCTCTAGTAACCACTGAGAACCATCTTAGAAACTGTCTAGCAGCTACAGGTCAAGGCCTATATCTCTTCCAATATCAAGTAATTTCTACATAGACTACAAGACTTTGTCAAATCAACATTAAGTTGTTCTTGCTGAACATTTCTAGTTTTAATCTGTATGTTTTGGTTCCTCACAGGTATAAAATTGGCAATGATCCTGCCGGCTGGCTGAGTGTAAATCAAGACACCGGAATTATTAAAGTCAGGAACCATATGTATAGAGAATCTCATAATCTCAAAGATGGCAAATACACAGCTATCATTTTGGCCATTGATGATGGTAATTTGTGTTTCTTTTAAGAGCAGAAATCTTGTTATCATTGCCTTTTTCTAATGTCTCTGCTTGTGCAGGTGATGCTCCAGCGACAGGCACTGGGACACTGGTAATTGAACTGGAGTACGCATTCTGTTTGCGATGATCAACCCTGTGCCCACTTCTGCTGTGAAGAAATAAACAAGTTTAAATCCAAAACAGAAGTTTATTTTATAATTAGAGGACATAAATGACAGCACTCCCAGTATATGTTTAATGAATCATCACCAATCCTTCTTAAGAATGTGAATCTGTCAGCATAATAGTTAAGATTGTGTAAAATTGATCTGTAAAAGCAACCTGTGTGTTTGTGTCAGTGAATAGTAGAAACAAGTCAATTCACCTTTATTTCTATAGCACTTTACAGAATACAGATGGTTTTAATCCAGCTTTACAGTGATAACAGGAACATTTTTCAATGATGCAAATAAATTTCAGCTGTACAGCAGCTTATTGTCCAGCTGAAGTCAGGTCAGTGTTGATTCAGTTCTGTTGTAAAGATCATCAATTATTAAACTTAATCTATAAAGCAGTTCTGGAAAAACAGTGATGTCATCGTCCAGCTCATTTCAGTTCTCATCCATCAGTGTCAGTGCAGTCAAATCAATAATATTGTTGAATATTTAGTATTCCCAACTAAGCAAGCCAGAGGTGACAGTGGCGAGGAACCCAAACTTGTGACAGAATGGAGAAATAAAACTTGGGAGAATCCAGGCTCCGTCTGCGGGCCAGTTCTCCTCTGGTAAATGAACAAACACAGTGTGATTATGATTCAGGCTTCATCCCATCAGAAATCAGATTGTGGATCCCAAAACCACTTTTGCTTGAAACTAAAGTTGTGTCCATTGCATGAATGTTCATCCACATCTATCATGATATCAACTTGGGGTACTGTATGTTTACCTTACAAAATAAACCGGTGGGGGTGGAATGGAATATGAATTGTCAAACAAACTCGAGATTCATGTGAGAACACATACTCGACTTCTCAGTCCCATTTTAAGTAAATTTTAAGTATCATAGCAGAACTCTGCCATCGTAACTTCATTGAGTTGAGGCTTCAGGTCTCCTTCCACTTCCAGTTACTTCAGCTGTAGATTAGTAGACTCTACTTACATGTTATAGTAAAGCACATTTAAATCATTTAAGTACATTGTAATTCAATTGTTTAATGTTAAATCCTGGCACACAATGAACGTTTAACATCCAACCTAATTAGTTGCATTTAGCAATTTTATGCACTTATCCATGTATGATATTCTTATTTTAATAAAATCCCTTTCATTACATGTCTTCCTTGTGTTGATAATACAGAAAGCCTCTACAAGTTAATATCTCACAAATCCTTGGTCCGATGACAAGCTCATTCAAATTTATTAAAAAATAATTTAAACAAATTTTTTTTGTGTTCTCACAACAATATTAATTTGGCTCAACCTATGAGAGCCACCAATTTCTGGTGTCCTGTGTGAGAAAGCAGACCACAAACAGTTTGTTGCCCTTTTTTGCATCGAATCAGTCTGCTGTCACCGCCGAAGAATTGTCGACTTCCTCTTTCAGGAGCCAATCACTTCCTCAGTTTAAGCAGTTTAAGACACCTCTTCTGCAAGAACTTAAGCACTCACACATCAAAAAAGTCACGCATACACTTACACACTTCCACAAAAAGCCTTTTCTTCTCAGCATTTCTTCTCTTCTCTAATTTGATTCCTAATCTAGTTGTCAAATAAACCTGACATTGTATATTATGAATATTGTCGGCTCCTTGACGTTTTTTTGCTTTGGATAAAAGCATCTGCTAAATGTAGTAATGGTGTATGAAGTTTTACAACTAACATCAAATAATGATTTTTTCTTTTTATGATTTAATCAAGTCCCATTTACCAATATACTAGGATTATTGCAAAATGTCTGTTAGATGTCTGTTCAAATCAATAATGTGAGCTCTGGTAAGAATATGCTAGTCTCACGAGAACCAAGTTGTGTACAGCAAAGGAAATCCACGCAAATTGTTTGAGCTATACTCTACATTTTATTAGAGTTAAAATGCTGTTTTCTTGTGAATATCCGGGTTGCTTCAACAAAGCTAAAGTCTTGTGATTACGTGTGCCGACATCAAAGGGAGATGCTCCATTTCACAAATTCCCTGCAAAGGATCCTGAACAATTGAAGCTATGGCTGCTCGCTATTTGCTGGGATGTAAATACACCCGTGGAAAGTTTTTTAATCTCTATATACAGTGGTGTGAAAAATTCCTTTGTTTTTTTTTTATTTTTTTGCATGTTTGTCACACTTTAATGTTTCAGATCATCAAACAAATTTAAATATGAATCAGAGATAACACAAGTAAACACAACATACAGTTTTTAAATGAAGGATATTATTATGAAAGGAAAACAAAATCCAAACCCACATGGCCCTGTGTGAAAAAGTGCTTGCCCCCTGCTGTTAAAACATAACTGTGGTTTATCACACCTGAGTTCAGTTTCTCTAGCCTGATTACTGCCACACCTGTTCGCAATCAAGAAATCACTTAAATAGGACCTGCCTGACAAAGTGAAGTAGACCAAAAGATCCTCAAAAGCTACACATCATGTTGAGATCCAAAGAAATTCAGGAACAAATGAGAAAGTAATTGAGATCTATCAGTCTGGAAAAGGTTATAAAGCCATTTCTAAAGCTTTGGGACTCCAGCGAACCACAGTGAGAGCCATTATCTACAAATGACGAAAACATGGAACAGTGGTGAACCTTCCCAGGAGTGGCCGGCCGACCAAAATTACCCCAAGAGTGCAGCGACGACTCATCCAAGAGGTCACAAATGACCCCACAACAACATCCAAAGAACTGCAGGCCTCACTTGCTTCAGTGAAGGTCAGTGTTCATGACTCCACCGTAAGAAAGAGACGGGGCGAAAACGGCCTGCATGGCAGAGTTTCAAGATGAAAACCGCTGCTGAGCAAAAAGAACATAAAGGCTCGTCTCAGTTTTGCCAGAAAACACCTTGATGATCCCCAAGACTTTTGGGAAAATACTCTGTGGACTGACAAGACAAAAGTTGAACTTTTTGGAAGGTGTGTGTCCCATTACGTCTGGTGTAAAAGTAACACAGCATTTCAGAAAAAGACCATCATGCCAACAGTAAAATATGGTGGTGGTAGTGTGATGGGGCTGTTTTGCTGCTTCAGGACCTGGAAGACTTGCTGTGATAAATGGAACCATGAATTCTGATGTCTACCAAAAAATCCTGAAGGACAATGTCCGGCCATCTGTTCGTGACCTCAAGCTGAAGGACAATGATCCAAAACACACCAGCAAGTCCACCTCTGAATGGCTGAAGAAAAACAAAATGAAGACTTTGGAGTGGTCTAGTCAAAGTCCTGACCTCAATCCAATTGAGATGCTGTGGCATGACCTTAAAAAGGCCATGTGGGTTTGGATTTTGTTTTCCCTTCATTATAAAAACCTTCATTTAAAAACTGCATGTTGTGTTTACTTGGGTTATCTTTGATTCTGATTTAAATTTGTTTGATTATCTGAAACATTAAAGTGTGACAAACATGCAAAAAAATACAAAATCAAAACACTTTTTCGCACCACTGTACAATTTAAAATTGAAAACTAGCACCACTCGGTATTACACCAACCTGACTGTAAAACAAATAAATACAGCTAGCCCACACCAATAACAACATAATATACAGACGCACAAAAAAATACTTACTCCACAGACTGTGTACCACCAGGTCCTTCAGGCCTTGGTTGACACCTCCAGTTTATATGAGGTAAGGAGAATACTACTTCAAATACATTTTGGCTCAGCCAAAGCAGAAAGCCTTCATATTGTGTCATACAGCAGCGTTCAGTCCTCTCACCGGCAGCATCAAAAACTTCTAAAGGAGGCATGCCAATTCGTGGCAGCAAACGCTTTCAGCCTCTGTTGGTATAGCTTCGCATGTCCCGGATGAACACCACCACAGCGGAGCGTTGCATTCACACAGGGCGCTGTTTGCGCCGCTGCTCCGGCAGCCTCCTCCATCTCCCGGAGTTCCTGGTCAGTATTCCGGTTCAAACAAATATGGCTGGGCAAAAAACTCTGTCTCCTCTTGGTTTATATCAATCCTCTGACATTTTTCTTTAAAAATTGTAGTTTTGTACTTTTAATTAGTGACTGGTATTTTGTTTTGCTCTCTCATCTGCACTTCCGTGTTCGTCACCGGAGCTCACACTGCTCCTGCTTCCTAAGTCACAAGCTGGGACGCCACTCTCGCGTGAACGAGCGTATGACAGTTAGCATAAGCTAGAGATTACATTTTATAACGTTTTAAATATGGATGTTTTTTTCACACAAACTTATTTCTTTGCTTCCGAAGGCCTTTATTAACCCCCTGGAGCCCTGTGGACTTATTTTATATTGGATGGGTGCAATTATTTGGACACCAATTATTTTGGGGCACCATCCACTCCCATTATAAAGCATGGATTATCCTGGACATTATTTAACATAACTCCAAATGTATTTGTCTGAAAGAAGAATGTCATATACATCTAGGATGGCTTGAGGGTGAGTAAATCATGGGGTAATTTTAATTTTTGGGTGAACTATACCTTTAATATTGTACTGTTTATTAGTTTATCTGTTTGCCACTAATAGAGCATCTTTTCCTCGATTTTATGGTCTCTAACAATTTTGAGTTAGAAAAGTGAATTTGGTGCTAGAAGTCAAAATAAAATCAATGTAACAATAAATTTATGCAGGGCTATATTTAATTTTGTCAGACTTATCCCTGGATTCACAGATAAATGCTTAAGCTAGTCCTAGACTAAAATGCATGTTTGAACTGTTTTAACTGAAAGCAACTTGTACTGACATAACTTAATAATAATAATAATATAATTCTTCTTCTTCTTCTTCTTCTTCAAAGCTACTTAAATGCTAGGCTAAGCCCTATCTGTGAAACCGGGCCATAATGTGTTATTTATTGAATTCATTGTTATGTACTAGGCCAGATCATATTTTAATTGTACTGAATCTCAGCCTAAGCAAAACATATTAGCACCAGTCTTTAACCAGAAACCCAAACTTCAGTTCACCTGTCCTGAATGTATTTGGATCGTATGAGAGCGCACAGAGAAAACCTGACTCAGTTGGGACTCATTAGAGTAGAAGAGTGAGGAAACAATCAATGACTTTGTCCATCAGATTGATCAGATATGCACGGGTAGAAAGACAGATGAATCAAATGCAGAATTTTACATTGATTTGTTTGAATTTATTACTAAGAGTTTTAAAATGTACACCTTACTTGGCTAGTTCTTTTAACTGAGCTCTTATAACTACCCAGTGTGAAAGCCCCTAATGACCACACAGAGTCAGGACCTTGGTTTAATGTCTCATCCAAGGGACGGTATGGTGTTCATATCAATATACTGGAGCATTGGGACCCAGACAGACCACAGGGTGAGCGCCCTCTGCTGGCCTCACTAACACCTTGTGTGTGTGAAACATCATTTGCAATTTCTGTGCTTAACTGCTTTAGTGTCTGGTGGGAAAATTTGAGAGAATTGGAGCGTGATCTTTGTGGCTGCGTTACAACACACTTTTAGCCCAAAATTTAACTGTTCAGAGAAAAAAACAAACAAACAAACAAACAAAAAACAGAAAATTTTTATTAGAAAGTGGACTTTAACGACTGCAAAATGCCACAAGTACAAACCCAATTCCAAAAAAGTTGGGACAATGTACAAATTGTGAATAAAAAAGGAATGCAATAATTTACAAATCTCATAAACTTATATTTTGTTCACAATAGAATATAGATAACATATCAAATGTTGAAAGTGAGACATTTTGAAATGTCATGCCAAATATTGGCTCATTTTGGATTTCATGAGAGCTACACATTCCAAAAAATTTGGGACAGGTAGCAATAAGAGGCCGGAAAAGTTAAATGTACATATAAGGAACAGCTGGAGGACCAATTTGCAACTTATGAGGTCAATTGGCAACATGATTGGGTATAAAAAGAGCCTCTCAGAGTGGCAGTGTCTCTCAGAAGTCAAGATGGGCAGAGGATCACCAATCCCCCCAATGCTGCGGCCAAAAATAGTGGAGCAATATCAGAAAGGAGTTTCTCAGAGAAAAATTGCAAAGAGTTTGAAGTTATCATCATCTACAGTGCATAATATCATCCAAAGATTCAGAGAATCTGGAACAATCTCTGTGCGTAAGGGTCAAGGCCGGAAAACCATACTGGATGCCTGTGATCTTCGGGCCCTTAGACGGCACTGCATCACATACAGGAATGCTACTGTAATGGAAATCACAACATGGGCTCAGGAATACTTCCAGAAAACATTGTCGGTGAACACAATCCACCATGCCATTCGCTGTTGCCAGCTAAAACTCTATAGGTCAAAAAAAAAAGCCATATCTAAACATGATCCAGAAGCACAGGCATTTTCTCTGGGCCAAGGCTCATTTAAAATGGTTCTTTTTGGAAAACTGGGACGCCATGTCATCCGGACTAAAGAGGACAAGGACAACCCAAGTTGTTATCAGTGCTCAGTTCAGAAGCCTGCATCTCTGATGGTATGGGGTTGCATGAGTGCATGTGGCATGGGCAGCTTACACATCTGGAAAGGCACCATCAATGCTGAAAGGTATATCCAAGTTCTAGAACAACATATGCTCCCATCCAGACATCGTCTCTTTCAGGGAAGACCTTGCATTTTCCAACATAACAATGCCAGACCCCATACTGCATCAATTACAACATCATGGCTGCGTAGAAGAAGGATCCGGGTACTGAAATGGCCAGCCAACATTTGGCGCATCATAAAGAGGAAGATGCGACAAAGAAGACCTAAGACAGTTGAGCAACTAGAAGCCTGTATTAGACAAAAATGGGACAACATTCCTATTCCTAAACTTGAGCAACTTGTCTCCTCAGTCTACGTTTGCAGACTGTTATAAAAAGAAGAGGGGATGCCACACAGTGGTAAACATGGCCTTGTCCCAACTTTTTTGAGATGTGTTGATGCCATGAAATTTAAAATCAACTTATTTTTCCCTTAAAATGATACATTTTCTCAGTTTAAACATTTGATATGTCATCTATGTTGTATTCTGAATAAAATATTGAAATTTGAAACTTCCACATCATTGCATTCTGTTTTTATTCACAATCTGTATAGTGTCCCAACTTTTTTGGAATCGGGTTTGTAAGTTCTATTACCTGTTTGTGGTCAGTCAATAGTCGTGTGTGGTGTCCAAGTTTGTAAATAAAGACTAAATTACAGCTTCTGATATATTTGTTTAGCGATTTATTTCATTCATCTCCCTCTCGCTAGTGTAACTTTGTATTGTGTGATGTAGTCCAGTGAAGGCGTGTTTAGGGTGGGTTTTACAGGAGTGCTGCGAGGCTATTGGCCTGACAGTGGAAACGCGGTTGATTTCGGCCTCTGTACTTGCGCTGACCAGTGGAAAATTGGCTAATGGGTGAAGATGGCAGAAAAAGACTGTACATTCACGAGATAGACGTATGCGCGTTACTTCGAGTTTGTCAGATAATCACTTTATACCTCTACCATACTTTTAACAGACTTGAATCATTTGTGATTCTGTCTGTCATCCTTTCTTGCATTGTCTTGAGCCTTCACTTTGCCAATTATAAGCTATATTGTTAGTAGCCTGGATAGCCCACAGTCATTATGATACATCATATCGCCCTCTACTGGATGATTTTCAAATAAAGGTTTCCAAGTGATATCAGATTGTGTATGCATGTGGGTTTTTTTATTGTACTTACCCTGTAACTACATGAAACGAGTGTACATCACCAGTATTAAAAAACTGCAATATTGTAGATTTACTTGCCTTGAAAAAACTCAGTCAGTGCACTTTTGCAAACACAAAATACTGTATAAATGCACTGATATGTAGCCTACCCCGTAAGGTTTTAAAAAGCCTTTATATATTTGTACACTATTATTACAAAAAGGTGTGCAGTGTTTGTTCTTGCTAAATTGATTGTTGTCTATCATAATATTATAAGTACCCCTTAGTTCTAAAATACTTACAGTATAAATAATTTGTTATTTTCCTGGTTGTTACCCCTTTATTCCCAAGACTTTACATATTGTTCCCCTATACTTACACATACATACTTTATAGGTACTCTATAATTACTGGAAGTTATGTTGTAAATACGTTATAATTACACAGTACTTTCTGGGCTGTAATCTAAAGTGTTACTGCTCTAAATAAACTTATTGTAATTGTCAATAAAAGCCTTTGACACTTATGAATGCTGGTAATTATACTTCAGTATACCATAGTAACCTTTGAGGAAGCACTGAGGAAGCAGACTTTAATTAATATTTGTGTCATCCTCAAAACTTTTGGCCACAGCTGTTCCTTATATTCACTGACAAATGCAGGTAGTTTAAATTTTGTGTTTAATTTTTTTTTTTTTTTTTACTTGACACCATTCACACTCAAAGCAGGAAACATACCAGCCAGCAAACAATGTGTGAAATAAACCCCACCTCCTAAAAAGATAACACGTCACATGTGCGAGGACTTGCACAACTCAAGCAATTAAATAGCTCTACAATCTTAAAAACCAACAAAGAAGTAAGACTTGAAGGACCTTTTGATACATTTTGCTTCAAATGGAGACAATGAAGATTCTGCGATTGGGGCTCATTATTTTCCTCTGTAAGGTAGGATTTTGTGCAGGGCACTTACCTATATATATATATAGAAATATAAGCTGATTTTATTTTTGACATTATAAATGCACATTTATTAATGTTTAATGAAGTTGAAGTTTTTCTAGTATTAAAAAGTTAAAAACATCTTAACATCCACAACTAAAAAGCAATATCAAAGGTTTAAAAAAAAAAAAAAAAAAAAAAAAAAGAGTTGCCTGTGTTGTTGATGCCACTGTGTTACTTGTATGTTGCAGGGGTTGATTTTATCAAAACTAACTTTTTTCCTTTTGTTATATGAAGTCAAGTGTTTTAAGACTTTTGTTAACTCTCACACTTAAAGGCAGGGTAGGCAAAAAAATGTATAAAAAACTTTTTTTCAAAATTTGTTTAAACTTTATTTATATATCAATACATAATTAAAATGTAAGTACTCTGAAAAAGAAAGTATAAAAATCGAGTGTCTGTAGACCTCTCACGACTGTTTTAAAGACAGCTCATTATTTCCATTCACTCCACTCCCTCCCTTCTGGGCTCCTTCCAAAGCCACGCCCCCAAAACGCATGAACGTGCGACTCCGACCACTGAGCTGGAAGACGCATTATTTACCTGAGACGAGCGGAGAGGAAGGAGCACAGTGCATGTAGTGACATCATGTCAGAATCACATGTAATAAAAATAACTTTATAATTATGAAGATAAACAAACAAGATGTATTTTAGTACTCACTATCAAGCTAGCATAATGATATTGGTAAAGTTTAAAATATATATTTTTTGATTTGCTAACGAGCTAGTTATCTATAAGGCAAAGCTAAAAACAGGTTGCATGATACACGTTTTTCCATTACCATCATTTACACTGTGATGAAGATGAATTTCGTGTAAGATTCATAACATATACGTTGTTCTACAGATCAACAGAGTAACATACACCCAAATATCAACTCACAACTGCATTGCAGACACAAAATAATAACACACACATACAACAAAGTGTGTACGACACACACAGATACAAGATAAAGACATCAGTAAACATAGGTAGAGAATATAAAAACAAAACAAAGGCGAAAAAAACGTGCAGGTAAACTTACAGGTGAACATGGTAAAATAGTTAGACAGAGGGTAAAATTATGCACAATTCAACACTATAGCTATCATTATTTATCGTCTCTACTACGGCTCGCTAAGTAATGTTATGTTAGCTATATTACGCAGCTACGTGTGCTAATGACACATGCTTCATGAAAAAATAAACAAAAAAAATATGTATGATCAAAATACAAAAAGAAAGATTTACCTGTCCAGCAGAAATAAAGCCATCAAGGAGTCACTTTTCAGCCCCTTGAGTTCCCTCAGTTCTCGCCATCGCTGAAGAGCCACGCCGATATTAACTCGCGTTTTATTTCTTTGTTTATCCAAAGACTTTTTGTTCATTGCCTTTTCTTGTACTGTTACTGTCTTCCTTTTTTGCCTGGTTTGCCTTCACTAACTGCATAGGCCGGTACTGTGAATTTAGCTTGCTGTTTCTCCTAGGATCCATGCCTCTTGGATTCCCCAAATCAAACGTGCGCGCGCAAGTGGGCAGGTCATGTGTGGCAAAAGGGTGGTTGCCATGGTTGCGAGAGAGTGACAGCCGCCTAAGCCAATCCTATGTTTCGTCCCGGATGGAAATAATGAGCTGTGTTTAATACAGATTAAACGGTCTAGAGTCACTCGATTTTTATACTCTTTTTATCAGAGTTCTTACATTTTAATTATGCATGTATATATATAGAAAGTTTAAACAAATTTGGAACAAAATTTCTTACCTACCCTGCCTTTAACCAGCGTGTGATTGTTGTGCTTCATTTGCAAATGTTTTACAAAATACATATAATCTCTGCACAAATGTACAACTTCATATTTTACACATGAAACATCTAATCAATTTAAATTACACTGAAAAGTTTTCCTAGACATGATGTTTCATCTGTCAACAAAAGTTTATTATCAGAACAAAATGCTCTGAACAAACATATAATCCTCTGATGTGATCCAGGAGGATGCCATTAAAATAAACCACTTATTCCCGACGACGGGATCCTTCTGAAGTCTCTACACTAAATGAGCTGTTTAAACAGGACGTGTCAAAGTGAACATTATTTTACACCAGTCACTTCCATTTACTCATGGCAAGCTATTTTATTGTAATCCTGTATTCCCGTAATCTAAAAGCTCAATCTTAAGAGCAAAATCTTAAGCATGGACATCACACCAAACCCGTTAAACATATTTTCCCTCTGATTTTATGATCATGTGAACTCATGAAATACATCTATTTGTGTCTAGAGTTTTGAAAAGTGATTTCAAGGTTCTGATATTACAGTTGTTTATTATTTATTTATTTATTTATTACAATCACTAGGACACATTTCTCATTACTTATATCACTTTAATTCTTCACACTGTTCTTCTTACAAATGTTCAGATTAGTACAGCTGTAAATTTCACATCCAAAATCCAAACAAAAACTTCCAAACACTATGTAAACGTGCAAGTTTTGCTTGTGTTTGTGTCTGAGTGTGAAAAGAATTGTAATTTGAAAGGTGTCGTCATTGAACACATTTAGTGCCAAAGCAATGATAAATGATCCAGAGTTTAGCTCACATAGACTGCTGTTGTGCTGGAAGTGATTAAATAATCAAAATAACTTAAATTTCAAGTGTATGTTACATATATGTTTCAAAATGTAATATTTTTCAAATTAGTTCCTTTTGTGTGAGTCTTCATGTACTCCTGGCTTTGAGACGGAGTTGCTGGTGTTTAAAGTGCACAGAGATCACCTTCACCAAGGAACAATACTAGGAAGAGGTAAGCTGTGTTCACAAATCACTTTAAATAAAACACTGAAGCAACTTAACATTAAAGTACTGCATAATTACAATGAATTTACAGCATAACTTCGAGTAATTAGAGCGTGCCTATACAGTAAGTACGTGTAAGTATAGGGGAACAATATGTAAAGTCTTGGGAATAAAAGAGTAAACAACCAGGAAAATAACACATTATTGCAATCTTTTTTAATACATACATTGTAATATACTGTTTATTTCATGTAGTAGGTCATAAATTAAAGTGGTGCTTGTTATACAAAACAAGAGTGTAACAAGCTCCACTTTAATTTACGGCCCATAATGTCATACTTACTCTGTAACTACATGAAATAGTATATTTCCCCATGTATTAAAAAAGATTGCAATAGTTCTTTCTACTTGCCATGAAACAACTTAATCAGTGCACTTTCTCGCTAAATTTAAATATTTTTAGTATTTGTCTAAATAATCTCTCTACACAATTTTTTTTTAACTGTGGACTATAACAGTTATAAATTGCATAAACTCTACTAAATTTGTTTTTGTTGTAGCTCACAATGAGTGTTGATTAGTGATGTTAATATCAATGTGTCGTCAGTAGCTGATGCTATCAGATCATGGGTGTTTGTCATGCTCAAGCCACATTTAACAGATCTTTGAATTGCTCACATTGAAATGACTTTAAAAGTATCTTGTTCAAGACTCACCATCTTTATGAGTAAATGAGGAACATCAGCCATCACTTGTCGCACTAGTTCTGCTGCTGTGAGGCGTTACATGAAGCAGGATCCTGAGGATCTGATGTTGAGCTTGAGGATATAGAGAACAAGATGGATTTCTCCCTTTCTTTCTTGCTCTCGCCGGACTGTCTGCAGTGTGTTTCTTAGTGGAGTTCACACATGAGGAACTATGGCAAAAAAACGGTAGCTTGATTTTTTGGTTGGAAATTCCCAGCCAAGGAATGGGCACGTGTACTCTGGGTTCAGGCCAAATTGTGAGTTCGGAGCCCTCCCCTCGGACAGCACACCAAAGAGGCATATTATATTCTATATACGATTAAATGTAAGTGCAAGCTTGTGAAGTTGAAGTACTGGTACTTTTGCAAACATTGTTTCAGACCATCGTCACACCTGGAGGGTGTTTTCACAGCATCAGATACTGACACAGCGTCTTGTTCCTCTCTCAGGGAACCAGGTTTACATAAATGACTACATAAATGATTTATTATGCCATTTGAATCTCTTTTTCTCACAGTAATTTTTAATACATGCGATGGAAGAACAGGAACGCTCTTTCAGTCCTCTGACGAGTGGTTTGATGTGGACACGGATGGGACTGTAACA
This sequence comes from Megalobrama amblycephala, assembly GCF_018812025.1. Classification (NCBI taxonomy): domain Eukaryota; kingdom Metazoa; phylum Chordata; class Actinopteri; order Cypriniformes; family Xenocyprididae; genus Megalobrama; species Megalobrama amblycephala. The sequence continues at coordinate 61,366,411 of NC_063046.1, forward strand.
CTGAAGAGAGAAGTGGATCTTCTTGAAGGACACAAGGTGTTTTCTGTGCACGCTTGGGACTCCAGTGGCAAGAAGCACACGGTGTCTGTCAGAGTTGAGCGTGTCCACCATCATGAGGACCATCACATGGACACGGTCATGAACATCTCCTCTCCACAGGTACAAACAAGTTCCTTCAAGAAACTGCTGTCAGTACAGTACAAGCCTGACCTCTAGTGGACATTTCAGTTTTTATGTGTGCTGCTTTACTATGAACATATTCAATGATCAGTTTCTGTACATGTTTAGGACTAATTATTGGAGATGTGTGATAAACTCATGAAATGTCCAATCCCTACTGGTGAATGTAATTTGTCTCAGCCCTCTCTGATCATTCTCAAACACAAAATGAGTCTGATGATGTTTAATTTATGCAGAACTGAAGCCTAAAATAAGATTGCATAAGCTTTTACGCTTTTTTTTTATATTCTGCTCCATTTATTACATGTAATGGAGTAATGTACTGCAAGCCAGGAAGCGAAGAGGTCCTGAATCACCCTAAATTGGATTATTGAATAGGGACTGAAACATTTTATCCTCCCTATATATTAATACTGTTGCAGACTGATATATACTGATATAGCCATTGGCTAGTAAACATTTTGAGATGCAAAAATTATCCAAATATTTGATGGCTTGTGTGTTTTAAATTGTATCAATTGTTGCTCATTGTATTTTACTAACTTTTTTAGATGGAATCTCACTCTGATAATCTGGTTCTGATGTTTCCAAAGTCTTCGACGGGTCTAAAGAGAGCAAAGAGAGGTTGGATTATTCCTCCAATCAATGTAATAGAGAATAGCAGAGGTCCTTTACCAATAAAGCTGGTCCAGGTGAGTGAAAGTCATGAAGGGAATGTTCAAAACTAAATGGATGAGAAAGAGATTTATCTGTTATTGATTTTGTTCTCTTATCACTTTCTGTATTTAGATAAAGTCGGACTATTCTCTTGAAGCTCAGATGGCATACAGGATCACAGGTGAAGGAGCAGATCTGGACCCTAATGGGACTTTCACTATAGACAGATTATCAGGGAATATGTATGTGACTCGACCACTCGACAGAGAAACAAAAGCTTCATACAGAGTAAGATGATTTTTACTTTAACTTTTAAAATCAATAGTTAGTTCTTGATGTATTTCAGTGTTGGACTCATTCTTATTTTTTGGAAATCTGTCATCAGTTAATCAGATAAAAAGGACCTGTGAAATGTATTGACAGTTTTCTTTTCATGTGTTTGCAGAGATCTTACTTTTTTGTTTTTAATAATATTTGTATATATTCTAAAAAATTAAGTCAGTTTTCTCTGACTAAATTTACATATTGATGTGTCAAAGCTAACAGACATAAAGTAAAAGAAACTCTAATTTTGATTTGTGTTCAAACCACCTCAGATATTTGTCTCTTAACATGCCTGTATTTCTTCTCCTGTCTTTAGCTTATGACTCATGCTACTGCAGTTGATGTGAATGTAGCACATGAGTCAATGGAAATTATTGTAAATGTGCTGGACCAAAATGATAATAAGCCTGTTTTTACTCAAAATCCATTCAATGGAAATGTTCCTGAAGATGCTGGAATAGGTAGGTGTATGGTGCAGTTTCTCTGTGAAATTGTTTTTAGCAGTTTTCCCCCAAATCCCTCTTCAGCTCGTACCACCTAATCAGTCTTTATTCTTCTCTCTCTGAAGGTCATGAGTTTATGACAGTCACAGCCACTGATGCAGATGATCCAGATACTGACAATGGTGTGATCAGATACTCAATTGTCAAGCAAGAACCAGAATCACCAAATCCAAACATGTTTCAAATCAACACTGTTACTGGAGGAATTTATGTGAATTCTTTAGGTTTGGACAAAGAGGTGAGAAATCTGATGAATGGATCTCACAGTGATGAAGAATGATTTAATGTAAACAAACTCAACAGAAAACATCTTCCCTTTCAGAAATGGTCCAAATACACTTTGACAGTTGCTGTTGCTGATATGGAAGGAAAAGGTTATTCAACCAATGGCACAGCTGTTATTACTGTGACTGACAGCAATGATAACGCACCTCAGTTTGATCAAACCTCGGTAATGTATATTGATATATTCAGAATGTTATAATAGTGTTTTAACTTTATTAATACTTATATGCATCATACATCTCTTTGTTTTAGTACACTGTATCTGTCCCAGAGAATAAAGTAGGGGCTGAAGTGGCCAAACTTACAGTTACTGATGAAGATGAAGAGGGATCTCCTGCCTGGTCAACCAAATATCGCATTATTAGTGGAGACAAGGGTGGGTTTTTCAATGTCAGTACTGGACCCAACAAGCTAGAGGGCGTCATCACCACTGTAAAGGTACTGTGTGTTGCTCATGTGTTTGCACAGGCGATTGGTTGTGATGATTTAACTTTAGTAAAAAGACACTTTCTTTTCCATTCAGCCTCTGGACTTTGAGAAGAACAAGCAATACATTCTGTCTGTGATTGTTGAGAACGATGAGCCGTTTGTCGGTTCTTTGGCCACTTCCACTGCCACAGTCACGGTGAATGTAGAAGATGTGAATGAGCCTCCAGAGTTTGATCCAAAGGAGGAGATTATTTACAAACCTGAAGATTCACCGGTTGATACTGAATTGGTTTCTTATACAGCCACTGATCCAGATATTGGAAAGTCACAGAAGATAACGTAAGAAATGTTGCAAATTATTTTCCCCTCCCAGACAATCAGACCACCAACATTTCATTATTCCACTTGAGAATTCTGACTGATTTCTCTAGAGATTTCCAGATCTTGTTGAACAATAAAAATCCCATAGACTTGCATTGGTGGACACATTTTTAATTAATTCATTGTTTGTTTGTTGTGTCAAACAGTCTCACTAGCACAAGTAACTACTGAGAACTGTCTTAACAACTGTCTAGCAGCCACCTATCAATGTCAAATCTCTTCTACACAGAATTCAAATTCAAAATTGCCTGTATGTCTTTTGAACTTCAAATGACAAAACTTTATCGAATCAGCATTAAGTTGTTGCTGAACACTTGCTGAACATTTGTAGTTTTAACTTGTTTTGTATGTTTTGGTTCCTTCCAGGTATAAAATTGGCAATGATCCTGACGGCTGGCTGAGTGTAAATCAAGACACTGGATTGATTAAAGTCAGGAAACCTATGGATAGAGAGTCTTCCTATGTCAAAGATGGCAAATACAAAGCTATCATTCTGGCTGTGGATGATGGTAATTTGTTTTTTCTTTTTAAAGAGAAGAAATCATGCTAGCATAGCCTTTTTCTAATGTCTGTGCTTGTGTTCAGATAAGACTCCAGCAACTGGTACTGGAACCCTGATAATTGAATTGTCGGATGTAAATGACAACGCTCCTGTCATTAATGAAAGGACTATAGAAATGTGCAATCGTGGTTCAGCCCCAGTGCTTCTCTCTATAACGGACAAAGATGACCCTCCTTATGCTGGTCCCTTTACTGTTGAGACTCAAGGAGAAACCAGTAAAAATTGGTCCACCGTGATGAACGAAACATGTGAGCAATTATTAACGTATTAAACAGAAATTAATCTCATTCTTTCATACGTTACACATTTAAATATCTGGCTGGCTTTGTATTCATGTCTAACTATTATAATGTGCCCATTTTAGCAACCGGTCTCTTTCTGAAACCGAAGTCTACATTGAAGCAGGGCAAATACAATGTTGTCCTGAGAGTTTTTGATCAGCAGAGGCTGTTTCAGGATAGCACCATTCAAGCAACCGTGTGTGACTGTGAAAAAGGCCCTTGTCTGAGAAGACATTCATTCTGTCTGCGATGATTCGTCTATCAACCCTTTCCCCACTTCTGCTGTGAAGAAGTGAACAAGGTTTAATCAAAAAGAGAAGTTTATTTTATAATTGAATTAGAGGACATAAATGACACGACTCCATGATTATGTTTATTAATAATAATAATTCATGACATTTATATAGTGATTTTAAGTGCCCTCGAAGCACTTTACATTTATTATATGTTTTCGTCTTAATATTGCTGTAATCATTGTTATCTAAAGGATAATGTAAAGCCAAATGGTTTATAAATTGTTTTTGTACTGCTTTCACAAGTAATTGGTTTTCACAATTAAAAAAAAAAAAAAAAAATCTTAGTTTAATGTCACAACAGATCATCAAAAGATGTACTGAATATTTTCAGAATTTTTCTATTGATTTATTACAAGTTTCAAAATCACAATGTAACTTCTTCACTCTTTTAATAACGTTAATCTTTATTTAGCTTTCTTATAATTGCCTTTCATAATGTTATGAACATTAAACTTTCTCATTTGCATCTGTTGTTCACTTGACTACGTGTGTGTGTGTGTGATGTTATATAAATTATATATAATTTTGAACTTTACTAAATGTGCAGCACAGTAAATCATGTTACAGTTTTTCACAATTGCTAAGAGACATTTCTTTAATACTTCATCTCAACTTTAAAAAGCACCAAATCTTCAACTACATTAAAAAAACCCTGAATCTTCTGATAAAATCAAACATTTGCTTAAAAACTTTCAGATCATAGACACACTGACTAGAGCATTCAGTACACACTACATCAACAAAAGTTTTTAAAATAAATTTTGAATAAAAAAAAAAAGTATAGTAATCACAAACAGTAAAGTGTAAATATATTGCGTAAGGTATTACAATACAGATTTCTGCTGAATAAAAATACAGTAATCTAACTGCAAAAGCCCAAAGAACAAAGAAAGCTGGGTGAACACCTGGGTGAACTTTCAGATGAAATTGCAATTAGCTGTTTAGAATGATTATTACTTAATTTTCTGCTAAGATTTTCTATATTTCAAAATAATTCCTGTAGAAATGCATGAAAGTTGCCATCATTCTGCTTTATTAATGTTGAAACCAATATGTTAGCATTTGAAAAATGTGCTGCACATATATAGTGTTTTTCATGTGATGGAGTGTGAATGACAAAAGAAGATGTGGTCATTGAATGCATTTTGTGTGAAAGCAATAAAACATTATTCACAATTTGGTCTGCATAGACTTCTGTTTTGCTGACTGTGTGAAGATTTTGGACAATGTGTCTTCATATAAAAAATCTGTACACTATTCTTTAAAAGAAGTGCCATAGTTTTTTAATGAGCACAAAGAGTCAGGACCTCAGTTTAATGTGTCATCCAAGGGATAGTGCTTTTTACAGCACAGTGTCTCTATCACTATATCACTGTAAACACCCCTGCTGGCCTCACTAACACTTATGGTGTGTGTGAGACATCATTTGCAATTTGTGATACATCAGCAGGATCAAGAGATAAGCATGAGGTTTTGAAAGGGTGACTAACACGTGTGATCAGTTTTTTTTTTTCTTGTACTAAGAGAAAATATACACTTTACTTATAAAAACAGTACCAATACAAATAATAATAAAAGTATAAATGATAGTAGAAGATGACAAGGCTAAAAACAGAGCACCCTATAGCTCTCATCTGAAATTTCCAAAGTGTTTGAAATGATTGTTATTTAACAGTAATTTTATTGAAAATATTCTACTGCTAAGACCTACACATTCTATACATTTCAAAATACTGCAGAAATGCACAAAATGTGCCATCATTCTGTTTTGAGTGTGTTTTTTCAGTTTGAAAAGTAGTGTGTTAACATTTGACAAATGTGCTGCAAATACATTGTGTTGTTCAGATGGTGGAGTATGAATGACAAAAGACTTCATGGATTTTGGAAGACGTGGCCATTAAATGAAATGAAAAATGATTCACTCTTTAGTCCTTACTGACTTCTGTTTCGCTGACTGCGTGAAGAGTTTTGACAGTGGATTCAGTTTAGACCAGTGAATGTTAGTGGCTGGGGAAAAAAAAGGTGAGAATAACAGTTTGGTTAAGATTCATACCATGATGGTAAAGCAGACTGTACAAAGATTGCATACATATTTACTAACTATATATGTGTAGGTAGTAAACTGCTGCTGTTTTGACCAGAATGTTTTACCAGTGGCTTTGTAGATGTAGAAAGTAAACCTGCAGACAACGAGGCAAACAGTATTCTGTCGATTGTTCCAGGACAAGTTAAAGCAGGAAAAGGCAGTAAAGTGGTGAAATCCTATGCTTTTCTAGACCCTGGAAGTAATGCAACCTTCTGTACTGACAAACTTATGACTGAACTCAACCTCTGGGGACGAACAGTTAGTATCCTCCTTACCACAATGGCAGAGCAAAGGGTGCAGAGTGAGTGTGACCACTGAGAGATGGTAATTGCAACCAAACTAAAGATGGAGCAACATAAGTATATTCTAATCTAATACCTGTTTCCAGATTAGAAGACTTCAAATATGACTTCCCTGAAGATTGCCAGAAAGAAAAAATGGAAATGTCAGAATCAGTTTTAGGTTCTTCAATCAACCACACTGAGAGATGGGCACTACTGCATTGGATTACCATTAAAGAACAAAGATGTGGAAATGCCAAACAACCACAGCCTTGCTAAGCAGTGTGCGTTAAACCTTAAAAAAAATTGCTCAAGAATACATTGTTTCATCGCGATTATGTTGATTTTTTGAATGATGTAATCACCAATGGCTATGCAGTGAAGGTTACAAACCTCAGTCGAATTGATGGAAAGGTATGGTACCTTCCACATGATGGAGTGCACCATCCCACCAAGCATAAACTTTGTCACATTTGACTGTGGAGCTTCATTCCAGGGAACTTCCCTCAATGAGCAACTTCTTCAAGGACCAGCCCTGACCAGTACTCTAATGGGAGTACTGTGGAGCCTGTGACAATTATGACAGATGTGGAAGTGATGTTCCACCAGGTAAAAGTTCCCTCTGAAGATGCTGACTTGCTCAGATTCTTGTGATGATCTGATGGTGACCTGGGTCCGTATTATTTTGTCTACACCAAGTAGCAAATAAATTCCATTTATAGGAATACAGCTTCCTCGTGGCGGGAGCTCTGGAGTTAAGAATGGTCTCCACAACCTCGGTTGGGAGACCGACATCTATGAGCCTGGCCTCTGAGGGGGCCCCCATAGCTTCCACATATCTGAGCGGGGATGAATTATCGTACCGCCCGCTTGTGACAGGAGGTCCTGTCTGAGAGGAAGCTCCATTGGGGAGCCGTCTAAGAGGGACACTAGGTCCGAGAACCATATCCTGGTTGGCCAGAAGGGGGCCACCAGTATCAGGCTGACCCCTTCCCGGCGTACTTTGTCCAGAACTCCCGGGAGCAGAGCGATCGGGGGACATGCGTACAGACGCAGCCTCGGCCACGTCTGTACCATGGCATCCAGCCCCAAGGGTGCTGGATGTGTGAGGGAGTACCAGAGCGGACACTGGGTTGACTCTCCCGAAGCAAACAGGTCGACTTCTGCATGACCAAAATTTTTCCACAGGAGGTCCACCACTTCTGGGTGAAGCCTCCACTCCCCGGGCCTCGGCCCCTGCCTCGACAGGGCGTCTGCTCCCACATTTTGATACCCTGGGATGTACGCTGCCTTCAGAGAGAGCAGCTTCCCCTGGGACCACAGGAGGATCCGACGGGCCAAGTAATACAGTTGGCGAGACCGCAGACCCCCCTGATGGTTTATATATGCGATCACTCTCAGGTCCGGGAGAAAGTGTTTCAAAGCCAGAAACACCGCCATCATCTCCAGCCGATTTATGTGCCAGGAGAGCTGATGGTCCTCCCATAGACCCTGAGCCGAGCGACCACTCATGATCGCCCCCCAGCCCGTGAGGGAAGCATCTGTCATAAGCATTACGCGACGAACAGAAGTCACCAGCACGGGTCCCTGGGACAGGAACCAGGGATATTTCCACATGGCCAGAGCACGACGGCATCGCCGTGTGACTTTGATCATGTGTGCCGCGTCACCCCCTGGGTGGTTTCTGCCGCGACCACGTAACACTTTCTTGGTCACGAGCCACTTCCTCTATTCATATTACTCAACTCCTGCAAAAGGTTTACCTTTATAGATTCAGGAGGAGTCAGGTAGGCATATAATATTTTCTTCTTAGATTATATTATCTCAGGGTCTACTTCTGATCACTACCGTACCTCCTAGGCCTACGGTTCAGATCTCAACCAAGCCTACCTGGGTGGGGTGGGTTAGCCTTCCATTCAGTGCACCACAGCTGGCTCTTCGCCCTCAGAGGACAGCTATGCCTGCTAATGCACTCCCACGGCCCACTCTGTTGCGACTGGTTGGCAACCTTGACTGACTTTGTAAAGTCCGTCGGGATATCTTTTATAAAAATCTATCTTTTTCAGACCGTCAACTTCTGATACCCCAAATGGATTCTCACTTTACAACAATAAACAGACTGAGACAATACTATCAGAGTTTGAGGGCAGTCCCCATTCTCATTTTATTATTTCTTGCAAAGGCAAAAGCTAAATACACCACTTTATGCCAGCTAAGCTGGAAGTTCCATGGGCCAGATAAATAATTACATTTTAAAGCTTACCCTCTTCTCTATTCAATATATGTTCTTCTCTAAGAAAATCAGGTGTCTTCTTTGATCTTCTGAGGGTTGTGGTCTGGCGAAGACTTCCTCTTGCTGCTTGCTTGTATGCTCTTTCTTTCTTCAGCAAAATTACACAACTACTACTACTACTCCAACTGCACAGAGAGCTATAAAGGCCCCTGTATTTATATTCTCTTTTGACGCACTTTATCCTTTAATTTACGCACATGTGGTTTCTACCTGCGTCAATTACCAGGATACTTGTCTATCACCTTTTTTACTTGCGTCAATGCATTTCCTATTTGCGTAAATGGCTTAAGCAATACACACATTTTTTATTATACATTTTTATCAGATTTCTACCTTACTAGACATTTATTTCCTAACTGTCTTCATTCTTATCAGTTACACACAACAATGCCTCTATCCCCCAGAACCCATGTTCACCTACACACATAATGCAACAGTTGTCATTTTTACAGGATGTGGTATACATTTCACTTGAGCTCACAGCATGTGTTTTTGTCTCATTTATGAAAACTTCATAGACCCCAGAGATTCTTCAAGTTTAGCAAATTTCTGCTTTTTATTATATCTTTTAAAATCTTTATCAAATTGTTTGGAAGAGAACACTCTATTTCTCTTGACACATGCGAAAGGGATTTCCCCTTGGAGAAAACCCCCTGGTCCTGAGCCACCACTGTAAGGGTCTCATGTGCAGAAGGCCAAAAGGTATGATGTTGGACGCAGCTGCCATCAGACCCAGCAGTTTCTGGAACTGTTTTACAGTGAGTGACTGGCCTAATTTCACCCCTTTCACGGCTGAGAGAATGGAACTCACATGAGCGGAAGACAGATGTGCCCGCATCGTGGTGGAGTCCCAGACTACACCCAGATAAGTGGTAGTCTGAGCCGGAACTAGCACACTCTTTTTGGCATTGAGCCTCAACCCAAGCCTTTTCATGTGACACAGAACAGCGTCTCGATGCTGAACTGCTAGTTGCTCTGATTGAGCTAGGATCAACCAATCGTCGATGTAATTCAGCACGCGAATGCCCTGGAGTCTCAACGGAGCCAGCGCTGCATCCACGCACTTCGTGAATATGTGGGGTGATAATGATAGGCCAAACGGAAGAACCCTGTACTGGTATGCTTCGCCCCCGAAAGCAAACCTGAGGAACTTCCTGTGTGAAGGATGGATGGACACATGGAAGTATGCATCTTTCAGATCTATGGCCACAAACCAGTCCTCGGACCTGATCTGTGGGATAATTTGTCTGAGTGTAAGCATCTTGAACTTGAGCTTTTGAATTGACAACACGTAAATCTATGATAGGACGTAGACCTCCATCCTTCTTTGGAACAATGAAGTAGCGGCTGTAAAAGCCTGACAGCTTGCTGGGAGGAGGAACCCTTTCTATAGCTCCTTTTTGCAAGAGTGTCATAACCTCTTGTTCCATAACCAGAGACTGCTCGGGGGTCACCACTGTGGGGAGGACCCCGTTGAATTTGGGTGGGCGAGACCCGAATTGAATTCTGTAACCCTTTTCTATGATGAGCAGCACCCATTTCGATATATTCGGTAGAAGTTTCCATTCTGCCATAAAATCTACTAAGGGAACCAGTCTCTCGAGACTGGCCTCTGGTGTTTTTTGAGCACTTGACTTGCTGCTTTGACGCGGCGCACCGGCAGAGAGACGAATCAAGTGGCCGGCCCTCCTCGGAGGGTCGGCGGAGACCGCTGCTTCCTGATGCACACTGGGTGGCAGGGTTAACAGATCGGTCCTTTGAGGGCGCCGAAGGGGAGCGGGGAATAGATATATTTTTCCCCGGCACCCTTCGGAGGGGGCCGCCCTCAGCGGTTCCTGACCCACAGACGTCAGGACCGCTTTGAAGCCTTCCTAGCGATAATGACGGCAACCAGGTCTGTCTTACCCTTGGAAGGCTTCTTTTGAGCGGACCGACCCGATCCCCAAGCACTCTGCGGGGGAGCACGGGCGGCCACGCTCACTTTCTGTTGCGCTCTGTGGTGCGCTGAGGACCTCGTAGACGGCCGAGGCTGCTCCTGCTCAGCAGCCTCGGGGGGGAGGAACCTCTGGAACGCCGCAGATTGCTTTTTAGCCTCCTGGAACCTCTACACAACTGTTGTAACAGCGTCGCCAAAGAGGCCTGCAGGAGACAGCGGTGCGTCCATAAGGGAAGCCTTATCTTGCTCCTTTATGTCCGAGAGGTTCAGCCACAGGTGCCTCTCCGTGGCCACCAAGGCTGCCATAGACCGGCCTATTTCTTTGGCCGTCTCTTTGGTGGCACGGAGAGCCAGGTCAGAAGCCATTCTGATCTCCTGGATGCACTCAAATGTGGCCTCCCCGCTTTCATCAATCCCCCCCAGCAGGTCTGCCTGGTAAGCCTGTAGCAGCGACATGGTGTGAAGACATGCTGCCGCATAAGCTTTGCCCACCAAGCTGGATGTTGTTCTCAGGGGCTTGGTGGGCAATGTCGGGGCTTTCAGCCCGCAAGCGTCTCTTCAACCCGGGGCATCGCCGCATAACCGTGCTGTTTCAGCCCCACGATGTTACTGTAGACCGAAGTCTGGTGGCTGAATACCCTGTACTGCACGGGCCTCCTCCACGATCTCGCCACCTCGGTGTGGAGATCGGGAACAAAAGGCAAGCCCCGACGCTGGGGTAGCGACCGAGCGGGCAGAAAGCGTTCATCTAATTTGCTTTTTGGTTTCGACTCTGCCCGCTCTGCTGGCCAATCGATCTTTAATTTGGCCACGGCCCTGGTCACTACCTCCAGGAGCTCCTCATATGCTGGGGAGGAGGATGGCGGGTCCTCTTCCCCAGTCTCGACGCTCACCACATCAACCTCCTCGGAGGAAGAGAGGTGTAGCGCCGGTGCCGCTCTCTGGGGGGAAGAAACCGCAACGCGTGCTTCCACCGCCTGAGAAGAGACACTGGACCTGGCAGGTGAAGGGCGAGATAAGGCTGGGCCCGTCTCTACCCCCTCTGCCAGATCCATCTGCGAACCCCACGAAAGAAGTCGGCGCTGTGCCTCAGAAGCAGCAGGACCCGACCCGCGGGGAACGCTTGCCGAGGCTCCCTCCTCAAAGAGTGCCCGGCGCGATCTCAGAACCCTGAGGGTGAGCTTCTCGCAGTGTACACAGACAGCCCCCTCGTGCATGCTCAACCCCCAGGCACATGACACACATATCGTGTGTGTCCCCGTCAGGAATGAACCTGGTGCACGGGTGAACATACTTTCTGAACTGCTTATCCACCATTATCAGTGCCTTATATATATATATATATATATATATATATATATATATATATATATATATATATATATCGTGGTGGAAATGAAACGCTTGTCCTCAGACGAAGAGATCTTGTCTTTCTGATATAATCGAGGGAGACAAACAACACCAAATAAGACACACAAGATAACATAGAGTGCTTGCTGAAGACACAGAAGCTAGCGTTCTCTGCATCCGGGTATGCTTTATAGTTTCCTGGTCCGTGACGTCACCCGTCTCTGACGTCTTGCTACGCGATTGGTTAGATACATGAGTTCTTCAGTGACGACATCACGCAGAAGGTTCCCAATGTGTCTCCACGCAGCGTCGACAGTTCCCACGAAAGGGAATCTCACAGTTGATGAGCTTCAGCAAGCCAAGCTAGCAATCATCAAGTACTGCCAACAAAGGAAATTTCATAAAGAAACCTTCGCACTGGAAAGGCAAGAATCTGTTAATAGAGGAAGTCACATAATCAAGCTATGTCCAGTACTTCAAGACAAAATTCTCTGTGTTGGTGGAAGAATTGGTCATGTATACATGCCAATGGAAGCCAAACATCCAGCCATCTTACCAAAGGATCACAGAATATCAGATCTGATTCTGTAAGAAATCAACAAAGAAACAGGTCATAATGGACGCAATTATATTCTATCTAAATTGCACCAAAAGTGCTGGATTCCTAATGCCAATTCCTTGATAAAAAGAATCTTGTCTAGACGTACAACTTGCCATAGGCAACATGATGTTACAGGTCAACAGATTACGGCAGACTTACCCAGAAATAGAGTTCTTCCAGATGAACCACCAGATGTGTAGCTGACTGCTTTGGTCCATTTGAGGTCAAGTGTAAAAGGACTAAAGTTAAACGCTATGGTATCATCCTTACTTGTCTGGCCTGCAGAGCTGTTCACACAGAGGTAGCATCATCCTTAGATACAGACTCCTTTATCAATGCACTTTGACGCTTCATAGCAAGGAGGAGTCAGGTTATAGAAAGGACAATGGAACTAATTTTACTGGGGCTGATCAAGAACAATTCAAGAATGGAAAAAATTCAAAATAGAAAGCACCTTGCTTCAACACAGCATCACATAGATGTTCAATCCTCCAGCTGGATCTCACCACGGAGGAGTAGGGAGTGTATAATCTGTTCCATTAAGAAAGTTCTCAATGCCAGGTTCAAAACCTAGATGAGAAGGATCTTCACACATTTTTCTGTGAAGTTTAAGCTATCTTGATCAATCGACCCATAACCCTCTAATGATCCAAATGATCTAGAAGCTCTCACACCTAATCACTTGCTGCTGATGATGGTAAAACCTGCTTTGCCTCACGGACTCTTCCAAAAGGAAGACCTCTATGCACGAAAGAGATGGAAGCAGGTGCAATACATTGCCGACCTCTTTTGGAAGAGATGGATTCAAAAATATTTACCAGAGCTTCAAAGATGTTAAAAATGGATGAAGGTATCCTGAAATTATCAGCCTGGAGATATTGAATTGATTTTACATGAATCAGCACCTAGAAATTCATGGGTAATGGGAAGAATTACCAAAACAGTACAAAATGAACGTGGACTTGTACGCAGAGTTCAAGTTAAGACAAAGGTCTGTCTCTTGTTGGATGCTGATTGAGACAATGGTATGGACCGTAACTGGTAAAATATATTATGTAACACATTTCTTATATTTTATAATTATTTACATTTTAAATGTTTCATATTTTCAAGTTAGTTAAAAGCACACCTGCATGTACTAAAGTTTCTACCAAAGAGACTATCGCTGTGCTATAGCGTTCACAGCCGTTACTTTTTAAATAAAGTTATTATAGTCTTATGTTGTTCAGCCGATCGTCAACCTAACCACAGGCTCTACTCTTCAGCACAATGATTACCCTAAAAACTCACATACCAGAAAACCAATTCCAAATTCTAAAATAATATAACTTTAAACAGATCTCCCCCCTATATCAATATTGAGCAAAACACATGAAATGGCACTTCATTTTAACATTTACTCTAACAATCAGAAGCAAAGCATGCTGGGAACTAGAAGTCTGTTGTAACCACTGATTGTAACTCATTCCATGAATGTGTATATATGAGTGTACAAGATTCACATTTATATGGGAACATGTGCAATACATTTACACAATAAAAAGGATAAAGCTGTGTAATGCTATTGGTCTTCATTTAAATATTTTTATAGCCATTCATGGCCAATGTATATATTAAAAAAAAAAAAAAAAAAAAGCACTAGTTTCCCCATCTATGGTAATGTATAATGTAATATATTCCCATATAAAATTGTTCTGTAAGGGAAGAATGTGGAACAGACAAGTGAACCATTGTATCAATTTGTAGCCTACTCAGTGTATTAGTTTAAAAAGTTATAAATTTCCCTCCGATAAGACTCACACTGTTGCTTTTACTAATATTTCAAATATTTGTAAATGCCAGTGGCCATTTACAACAAGAGCAAATCAAATGCATATAACTACCTCTAGAATTGGTTGAAAGTAGACAAGCGCAAAACATTTTAGACCATTTACACCTGTATTTAGAATCATCCATTTTTTGAGATCAACCAGATCAACCAAAACAGTTAACAAATAGATGTCACGTTAAACGCAGCAAACACAATACTGAAGACTTTCAGGCCAAAAGACTTCGCAGTAAACACCAAAACAAACTTATTTTACAAGTTATTTATTTCTCAAAAACACCAAAATTAAGAAACAGCAGCAAAGCAAGCAACTAAGACTTCACTTGTTGCAACAACCTCAGTATGCCTTGAGATGAATGCTTGTTGAGAGTAGTCTGAGAGAGTGGAGGTGCTGGATCTTGAAAGCCAGGCTTGAAAGACTGCATCACAGACTCATAGCTTGAAGAAAGAGGTACATTACTGGGTTGCTCTAGAGATTGGGAACCAAGACTGGAATGAGACCCATAACTTGACTGCTCTGACACAGAAAAGACCTGGAATCCAGGCTGCTGGGACACAGATTGGTAGTGGATTCGTGCTGGCTGTTGGCTACTGGATTGGGACAAAGACTGGTAGCTGGCCTGTCCTGGTTGTTGGTGAACAGACCAGTAATGAGCTTGTACTGAGGGCAGGCCACTGGGCTGGACAACCGACTGGAAGAGGGCCTGTCCTGGTTGTGGACCACTGGGCCTGGACACAGATGGGTAGCTGGCCTGTCCTTGTTTGCCACTGGGCCTGGACACATATGGGTAGCTGGCCTGTCCTAGTTGTGGGCCACTGGGCCTGGACACAGATGGGTAGCTGGCCTGTCCTTGTTTGCCACTGGGCCTGGACACAGATGGGTAAAGGGCCTGTCCTTGTTTGCCACTGGGTCTGGACACAGACTGGTAAGAGGCTTCTGCTGACAGCAAGCCACTGGGCTGGACAACAGACTGGAAAAGGGCCTCTCCTGGTTGTGGGCCACTGGGCCTGGACACAGATGGGTAGCTGGCCTGTCCTTGTTTGCCACTGGGCCTGGACACAGATGGGTAAAGGGGCTGTCCTAGTTGTGGGCCACTGGGTCTGGACACAGACTGGTAAGAGGCTTCTGCTGACAGCAAGCCACTGGGCTGGACAACAGACTGGAAAAGGGCCTGTCCTGGTTGTGGGCCACTGGGTCTGGACAAAGACTGGTAAGAGGCTTGTGCTGATTGCAGAGCACTGGACTGGTCCACAGACTGTGAGCTGGATTGGGCTTGGTGTTGGCTGCTGGACTGGTCCACAGACTGGTAAGAGGCTTGTGCTGACTGCAGGCCACTGGGCTGGACAACAGACTGGAAAAGGGCCTGTCCTGGTTGTGGGCCACTGGGTCTGGACACAGATGGGTAGAAGGACTGTCCTAGTTGTGGGCCACTGGGTCTGGACAAAGACTGGTAAGAGGCTTGTGCTGATTGCAGGCCACTGGGCTGGACCGCAGATGGGTACCTGGCTTGCCCTTGTTTGCCACTGGGTCTGGACACAGACTGGTAAGAGGCTTGTGCTGACTGCAGGCCACTAGGCTGGACCACAGATGGGTAAGAGGCTTGTGCTGATGGCAGAGCACTGGACTGGTCCACAGACTGGTGGCTGGCCTGTGCTGACTGCAGGTCACTGGGCTGGACAACAGATGGGTAGCTGGCTTGTGCTGACTGAAAGCCACTGGGCTGGACAACATACTGGAAAAGGGCCTGTCCTGGTTGTGGGCCACTAGGCTGGACCACAGATGGGTAGCTGGCCTGTCCTTGTTTGCCACTGGGCCTGGACACAGACTGGTAAGAGGCTTGTGCTGATTGCAGGCCACTAGGCTGGACAACAGACTGGAAAAGGGCCTGTCCTGGTTGTGGGCCACTGGGCCTGGACACAGACTGTGAGCTGGATTGGGCTTGGTGTTGGCTGCTGGACTGGTCCACAGACTGGTAAGAGGCTTGTGCTGACTGCAGGCCACTAGGCTGGACCACAGAAGGGTTAGAGGCTTGTGCGGATGGCAGAGCACTGGACTGATCCGCAGACTGGTGGCTGGCTTGTGCTGACTGCAGGTCACTGGGCTGGGCAACAGATGGGTAGCTGGTTTGTGCTGACTGCAAGCCACTGTGATGGACAACATACTGGAAAAGGGCCTGTCCTGGTTGTGGGCCACTAGGCTGGACCACAGATGGATAGCTGGCCTGTCCTTGTTTGCCACTGGGCCTGGACACAGACTGGTAAGAGGCTTGTGCGGATTGCAGGCCAGTAGGCTGGACCACAGATGGGTAGCTGGCTTGTGCTGACTGCAAGCCACTGGGCTGGACCACAGATGGGTAGCTGGCTTGTCCTTGTTTGCCACTGGGTCTGGACACAGACTGGTAAGAGGCTTGTGCTGACTGCAGGCCACTGGGCTGGACCACAGATGGGTACCTGGCTTGTCCTTGTTTGCCACTGGGTCTGGACACAGACTGGTAAGAGGCTTGTGCTGACTGCAGGCCACTGGGCTGGACAACATACTGGAAAAGGGCCTGTCCTGGTTGTGGGCCACTGGGCCTGGACACAGACTGGAAAGAGGCTTGTGCTGACTGCAGGCCACTGGGCTGGACCACAGATGGGTACCTGGCTTGTCCTTGTTTGCCACTGGGTCTGGACACAGACTGGTAAGAGGCTTGTGCTGACTGCAGGCCACTGGGCCTGGACACAGATGGGTAAAGGGCCTGCCCTGGTTGTGGGCCACTGGGTCTGGACATAGATGGGTAAAAGGACTGTCCTAGTTGTGAGCCACTGGGTCTGGACAAAGACTGGTAAGAGGCTTGTGCTGATTGCAGGCCACTGGGCTGGACCACAGATGGGTACCTGGCTTGTCCTGGTTTGCCACTGGGTCTGGACACAGACTGGTAAGAGGCTTGTGCTGACTGCAGGCCACTAGGCTGGACCACAGAAGGGTAAGAGGCTTGTGCTGATGGCAGAGCACTGGACTGGTCCGCAGACTGTGAGCTGGATTGGGCTTGGTGTTGGATGCTGGACTGGTCCACAGACTGGTGTCTGGCTTGTGCTGACTGCAGGTCACTGGGCTGGACAACATACTGGAAAAGGGCCGGTCCTGGTTGTGGGCCACTGGGCCTGGACACAGACTGGAAAGAGGCTTGTGCTGATTGCAGAGCACTGGACTGGTCCACAGACTGTGAGCTGGATTGGGCTTGGCTGCTGGACTGGTCCACAGACTGGTAAGAGGCTTGTGCTGACTGCAGGCCACTGGGCCTGGACACAGATGGGTAAAGGGCCTGTCCTGGTTGTGGGCCACTGGGCCTGGACACAGACTGTGAGCTGGATTGGGCTTGGTGTTGGCTGCTGGACTGGTCCACAGACTGGTAAGAGGCTTGTGCTGACTGCAGGCCACCGGGCCTAGAAACAGATTGGTAACGGGCCTGTCCTGGTTGTGGGCCACTGGGACTAGACACAGAATGGTAAGAGGCTTGTGCTGACTGCAGGCCACTAGGCTGGACCACAGAAGGGTTAGAGGCTTGTGCTGACTGCAGGCCACTAGGCTGGACCACAGAAGGGTTAGAGGCTTGTGCTGACTGCAGGCCACTAGTTTGGACCACAGATTGGTAGCTGGCTTGTGCTGATGGCAGAGCACTGGACTGGTCCGCAGACTGTGAGCTGGATTGGGCTTGGTGTTGGATGCTGGACTGGTCCACAGACTGGTGGCTGGCTTGTGCTGACTGCAGGTCACTGGGCTGGACAACAGATGGGTAGCTGACTTGTGCTGACTGCAAACCACTGGGCTGGGACACAGATGGGTAGAGGGCCTGTCCTGGTTGTTGGACACCTGGCTGTGACAAAGACTGTGAGCTGGATTGGGCTTGGTGTTGGATGCTGGACTGGTCCACAGACTGGTGGCTGGCTTGCGCTGATGGCAGACCACTGGACTGGTCCACAGATTGAGAGACCACTTGTTCCAAGTTCTGGCTGCTGGCTTGAGATGATTGTTGGAGGCTGAGCAGGGCCACAGGTTGGTATCTTGCCTGTGCTAGTTGCACATCATTAGGCTGAACCGTGGAATCGTTGCTTGACTGCAATACTTGCTGCCCACTGAGCAATGGCACAAGTCCAGACCCATAGCTGCCTTGTCCTAACTGATAGCTGGGTTGTGAGGACTCACTTCTTTGCAAAGGCTTAACAAAAAAGGTGGAACTTGAAGTCTGCACTGGCCTGGTACCAGAATATAACCTGGAACCAGCTTGAAGTCTACTTTTATGAGGCTTGACAATGGGCTGCACTGAAGACTGGTAGTGGACTTTCACTAATTGGCCACTGGACTGGGAGCTGGTCTGCACTAGTTGCTGGCTACTAGATGCCACAGATTCACTACTAGACTGCCCTAAAGTTTGAAAGTTGATCTGCGCTGGATTGGGTAGAGACCCCATGCTCATACTTTCTGATTCCATGGTCACTGCAATGGGTACAAGACTGCCATTACCAGCTGAAGACATTAGAGATCCTTGAACTTGACTTCTAGCATCAGAGTCAGAACCAGGCTTATACACATTAGTAATTGGTCCAAAACCAGAAGAGCCATTTTGAGGACTATAGCTTACACTGCTATACACACCCTTAACTTGTGCAGCACTGTAAGTGATATTCTTAGATCTTTGAAGACTAATGGGATCCGATACATGTTCACGGCCATACCAGCTAGAGGAACTCTGTGGTTTCACATCCTGCATGGGGAGACCAGCCTCATTGTATACAGGATAACCTCCAATCTTGACAAAACCAGCAACTAAGGGGAAAAAAAAAAAAAAAAAAAAAAAAAAAAAAAAAAAAAAAAAGAGAGAATCAACCAGACATGTTGACAAACAGGAATTATAGAATTTGCCCGAGTAAACCTTACCACTTCCAATATCACCATGGACACAAAGACTGAGAAGTGCCAGAGAAAAACTGAAATAAAAAAAAAAACTTGTTAGACACTTATTGCTTTAAAGAACAAGTAAAAAACAAAAACAAACAAAAAAAAACCCACAAACACCACAATTGAACATCATACCTTAAGAGTCGGATAGTGGTACCCTCCATGTCCAGCCTAGAATCAGCAACTTACCACCTCAGCAATACCACTACAAAATCACAAAAACATACTTGCACCCCAGCACACACTAATGATGGTAAAATTGACTTTTTATAGTGTCAGGAACTGCCATTTACCAATTGTTTCCTGACAATCAGTTGTCATGGGAACATGTAATACTCAATTATTAGGTTCAGGTGTCACCAGTATCTGATCACGACAACTGCCATTTCATTCATATTTACTTTTTTTAGTACTATGATTTCTGAACAGAAAGACAGCACACATACTGCTTTTTGGGATTAATTAAAATACATTAATTTTGATTCTATTTGAAGTCAGAATACATTTTAGGGAGCAGTATTATGCTGACTGTTCATAAGATTTATAGCATTAATCTGGGCCGCATTCAGCCCTGACAAAACATTTTTTTAAACAGAAAGGGTGGTGCGTTGAACACCCTGTTCTGATGACGCAAGAGATGCAATTATGCCAGCTGAGAAGGCCTGTCTTTGTGTTCTTTTTAAAGAATTTTCACAGCCTGATGAAATCGGTATAAATACGTGTTTACTAATGCAAAATATGCTCAATATTACAGTCACTGCCCTTGCCATCCAGAATAAAAGAGAACATCCCAAATGAGTGAAGGGATTTGTGGAAACTGTGGTTCCTAATTATTGTGATCCAACATTTGCCTGTTATGGTTTCAGCGATGTTAATGCATATTAAATAAGTTAGTTAGTTTTAACTGAAGGTTCAAGATAACTCTGTAAACTACAAATGTGGGGAAAAATTCAGTTAAAGGTTTGCACAGAGTCAGCGTCCAGAGTCAAGGGACCTTAAACCCAATGTTATAAAGAGAGCTACTAACAAAGTGTTGTAAAATTCAATTATGTAAACAGTAGCCTATTGCTATTTTGCAGAGATAACCCTTATGGAAAGAAAATATATTTCCCTATATATGAATGATCAATATATTGCATGATTTAACAGTATTTATAGAAGTGCACAGAACCGACTCAATGAAAGCTTAGTAAAACTGTCATCAGAGCCTGTGGCAGGTTGAACTTCCTCAGCTGGCGAAGGAAGAACTGTCTCTGCTGGGCCTTTTTCACAATGGAATTAATGTGATTGTCCCACTACAGGTCCTGAGAGATGGTGGTGCCCAGGAACCTGAATGACTCCACTGCCTCCACAGTGCTGTGCAGGGGGGGTTTCTCCTGAAGTCCACGATCATCTCTACTGTTTTGAGTGTGTTGAGCTCCAGGTTGTTGTGACTGCACCAGACAGCCAGCTCTTTAACCTCCTGTCTGTAAGCAGACTCTTCACCGTTTTGGATGAGGCCGATGACTGTGGTGTCATCTGCAAACTTCAGGAGCTTGAGCTTGGGTTCTTAGGGATGCAGTCATTTGTGTAGAGGGAGAAGAGCAGTGGGGAGAGCACACAACCCTGAGGAGCTCCAGTGCTGATGGTGAGGGCCCTGGATGTGAGTTTTCCCAGCTTTACTAGCTGCTGCCTGTCTGTCTATCAGGAAGCTGGTGATCCACTGACAGATGTGAGCACAGAGAGCTGGTCAGTTTATTCAAGAAAATATCTGGGATGAGCTGAAGTCCACAAACAGGATCCTTGCATATGTCTCTGGTTTGTCCAGATGTTGCAGGATGTAGTGCAGTCCCACATTGACTGCATCGTCCACAGAGCTGTTTGCTTGATAGGCAAACTGCAGGGGGTTCAGCAGGGGTCCTGTGATGTCCTTAAGATGGGCCAACACCAGTCTCTAAAATGACGTTAAAACAACAGGTCTGTAGTAATTTAATTTAATTTAATTTGGTTTCTTGGGTACAGGGATGGTGGAGTGTTTGAAGCAGGAGGGGGCTTCACACTCTACCAGTAACCTGTCTGTCTTTGCTACTTGTTACGGTTATGGATTTTGATATTCTGTTCGGTTTCCTTTAGTTCATGTTTTCCTGCTCTGTTTAGTTTCAGTTTCTGATAACTTCCCTGTTATTTTCTATGGTTACTGTTAGATTATCAATCCCGAGGCATGCCTCATCCCAGTCCTCTTAATTGGCAATTGAATGAACAATCTCAGCGCTGAGGGAGAGTATAAAGTCTCATTTTTATTTAGCTGGGTCAGAGATTATATAGAAAGAGTACGAGGGGTGTAGTACAGATTTAACCAATGAGAGAGAGAATACATCATATAGCTCATGGTATAGGAATGTGATACATATAGAAAAACAAGTCTAAATATGTCCATCTTCCGGCCAAGTACCCATGCCTTCCTGGGGATCCACCCCTTCCATACAAAAGGCAGAGACCACTCCCTGTCTCCCCATTAGATCCAAGCAGAGCCTCATACCTTACATGGAAGTTGTTCCGGTACATAAAGAAATCCAGATGTTATTGTAATGGATGAGGCTGGTACTCATTCATCCAGCCACTGGAGGGAGCCCTCTCCTGAATACTAACTTGGACTCTTGCTCGTTGGTTACTTCCTGTTTCACTCCTGTATAAATAGACATGCATTTCCACTGATAATTTGCGAAGTATTGCCAGTTTATTCACTGCCTTACCAACCGTGTCTCATTGCCTGTTTCATTGCCTTCTTGTTACTGACCATTGTGCTTGCTTTATTGGATTTTTGCCTTTTGGAAATTGTTTTTGCCATGGTTGCCTGTTTGGACTGATTACTTGTCACTGTTTATTCTGCCTGCATTATTGACTACGTCTCTGCCTGTTGTATTGGATTTGGTTGCTGATATTTATTAAACTTCCAGCATTTGGATTCCATCTTGCCTCCATGTCGAGTCCCTCACAGTTATAGTATAGAATAGCTACAGCTTCAACAGAGGACAAAAGACCCTCAGTCTACCTTCCTTCAATGCTGAGACCAATACGTTAAACATAAAATCTTTCAGTTACTTTTAATTATCAGCTGTGTCTTAATTAGTTCTTTATCTCAGTTGTCCTCTGTAATGTGTATTTCTCCTGCATTCATGATTAAAGTAAATTTTGTTACTATTCCTTTGTCATGCGCATTCTCTCCAGCCACCTGCACTTTACACTACTATCACTCCGAATGTATTTGTCTATTTGATACATCTTTTTAATTCATTAATCATTATTAATTCATTTGTATTTATTTTTTACATTTGCTGAAAGGGGACCTATAATGCAACTCTCACAAGATGTTATATAAGTCTCTGGTTCCCCCAGAATGTGTCTGTGAAGTTTCAGCTCAAAATACCCCACATCACATTGTGTCTCCCTATAAATGCAAATGAGCTGCTGCTCCCGGCCCCCTTTCCAGAAGAGGGCGGAGCTTTAACAGCTCAACAACAACAAAGCTGGAGAATCTCACGCAGCCAAAATGAGGATTGTCAGTAACAGTGTTCAGCCTTACATTGTTCAAACCGGAGTCGACACTGATGGAGAGACTCAGGAAGAAGTTACAACTTTTGGAAATAAACTGGACGTTTCTGAATGGTTAGTGGATAAATTTATGTAGTTGCTATGGAGTTGATTCAACTCATCCACTAGCATGTGTCGTCATGTTCATCTTTTGTGATGAATTGACCCTCGTTTGTGAAGCAGTCCGGTGTAAAATGACGGCATGACAACAACACTCTACTACAACAACTCTTCCTCTTCTCTAAAGCAGCCCAACATGGCCCCGCCCCCTTTGTTATATAACAATATTATATAGTTTTTTTTTACAAGTTTGATCTTTATTTACCTTTCTTATAAAACAATTGCCTTTCACAATTAATAAAAGAACACATTATACACACACTTTATATTTAATGATATTTAATGATTTGTAGATTACATTTAATAGATACACTTTCATGAAAACATTTGCATTTGATTGTAAAATGTCATTATACATGTTTGGGGCTGTGTTCTCGACGCATTTACAGTTTTGACCAGCCGATTTTGGCGAATCATTTTGCGAACTAATGGGTTCAATTGTTTATCGTATCTGCTTAGGTTGGATTAGAATGTCTTGTTACATTGTTGTGATGAACACTGTAATGTTCAAAAAATTTCTAAATATGTAAAACTGCTTTTTACAAGATGTTTAACAATAGATGCTTTCCAGATGAAGTGCTCTTGAAGATGTGCTATCTGGGTCAGTGCAACAATATCAGCTCCAAAATGACTTTCAGGCAGTTGGAGGACTGTGTGTGTGTGTGTGTGTGTGTGTGTGTGTGTGTGTGTGTGTGTGTGTGTGTGTGTGTGTTAGGCATGCTCATTCTGTTCGATGTTGGCGACAAGTCCCTTTGTGTCAATAGTGGCAGGAGGCCGTGTCAGGTCAGAGTTGATATAGAGTCTGTTGTCAAACGTACACTCTCCAAACACAGGCCTGGGGCTTCTCTTTAGAAACAGAAATGTGGCAAGCCCTGCCACTGCAATTATGACCAAGACGACCCCAACTGCAATGCCCGCAGAGCCATGAGGAGCATCTTCCACCACAGCGACTGCAAAATGAAACAGCATTAAATATTTCATTCATGTTATGAATTAAGGTGTAAACTTTCACAGCCCTAATTATAATTAATTTGAATTAATGAAATGTAGATACATACGTGGTAATGATGGTTTCTCTGTTGGTGGTATAACTGAAATATAAAGACATTTTTGTACATGTTAACGAAAGGTAGCCTATTCTATTAAACTGAATGGAAAAAATAAACAAAGTTGCATTTGCTTGGATAACTAACCTTTTGCAGTCTTGCAAATATAAGGCCTGTAAGCATTGCAGTTTGTAGTACTCCACATTCCAGTGCTCGACTGGACCTCCACACAATAACCAGCTTCATTTGGCATCCGGGCTTTCCAGTTTGTGTAATCTACCACCGTATTATCAATCCACATCCATTCACCTGTGACACACACACACACACACACACTGTCAGATGGTGCTTCTGAGATCATTTTGAGTATTGTGTTTGTCTGGATTAAGTATGTTTCTAACCCGTATGACTGCGGTGCATGCCAATCCAGAACGATTTGATTCCATCCTGCATGATCTCCAAATTCTGAATGATAAACTTGGATTCTACTGAGTCCTCGATACTCAACAATGATGCCCCTGAAATTAGAGACTGTTTTTACTTCCGCAATCATATTTTTTCTGTGATTGACTAGTGATTAAAGGGGTCATGAGAAATCAGATTTTTCTTGATCTTTCGATATATAAGAGGACTTTGTTCCATTAAAACATCCTGCAAGTTTCATAGCTTAAAGGGTTAGTTCACCCAAAAAATGGACATCGATGAATAGTTTTACATCATTGCACCATAAGCCCCGCTTAGTTGCTGACATTTGCCTACACTGGATGCGAGCATTGCGCCAAAGCAAATAGAAGCCATTAAAATCACTGATGCTGTCTACACTGATACAGTATGCAGATGTGCGTTCAGTTTCTGACATACAAATGGACAAAAAATTACCGCTTTGATGTGTCCAGTCTAAACAGCTTGTTTGTGTCTCTGTACAGACTTCAGAAGGACAGAAACAAGTGAATGGTTTATTTTAATGGTGTCCCGGATCATGTCAGAGGATTATATGTTTGTTTGGAGCATTTTATTTTGTAAATGAGGCACAGTGTAACGCTGCGTTCACACCGAACGCGTCTGGGGCGTCAAATTCGCGTCAGACGCATCTAGTTGGACGCATTAACATTTTGAAGTCAGATGCTTCAGACACGCGTCGAATTCGCTCTATTCGCGCATCTAAACAAAGTGTGTTCAGACGCGAATTCGCGTCATCTCTTTCTGCACAGGTCCTCTGAATAAACACATCATCTCATCAGTTGGAAACCAGTAGCGGCAATTTAACTTGGTTATGCCGGCCGGCTTTTGCTAGCTAGCAGGTGGGCTAGTATCAATGGCTAAAATCATGCAAAGCGTTTTACAACTAACCAGATTGTCAGATTTCTTCGCTTATCCTCTTCCAGGCAAGGTCCTTTTTATTTCTGTCCTGATAAAAATATGATGACACATCATGAGTGGCCACACACAGCGACTATTATCTTTGTTCTGGTCTCCACCGCTAATCACGTCATAAACACATTACTACCAAAGCAGAGTCCCTGATTGGTTAACGCGCCATGAATTTTTGACAAAGTTCAGATTTTTCAACTTGGGCGTCTAGGGCAGCCGATTCGCGCCATGCTAGATGCTTGATTCGCGCCGCAGGACATCTAGACACGCGTTTACATTGACTTAACATGTAAATCAGATGCCCCAGATGCGTTCGGTGTGAACGCAGCATAATGGAGAGTTCACAAAGGGAAAAGTTTCCTTAAGTGGACTCTTAACCTCATAACTTAGGGGTAATGAGGTTTCTTAACTTACGGGCTTTCATGCAACCCTGCTCTGCCACTTAAAAAGGACCATTTCAGACAAAAAATAATCGTTTTTCCACATATACTATATTATATATTTTTGATAAAATCCAATGGCTCAGTGAGGCCTGCATTGACAGCAAGATAATAAACACTTTCAGATGCCCAGAAAGCTACTAAAGACATATTTAAAACAGTTCATGTGACTGCAGTGGTTCAACCTTAATGTTATGAAGAGACGAGAATACTTTTGTGCACCAAAAAACAAAATAACTATTTTATTCAACAATATTTAGTAATGGGCGATTTCAAAACACTGCTTCATGAAGCTTTACGAATCTTTTGTTTCGAATCAGTGGTTCGGAGAATGTATCAAACTGTCGAAGTCACGTGAATTATTGAAATTTCGAAACACATGATGTACTGAAGACTTGTTTACTGAAATCATGTGAATTTCATGCTCTGAACCACTGATTCGAAACAAAAGATTTGCAAAGCTTTGAAGCTTCATGAAGCAG
Organism: Megalobrama amblycephala; assembly: GCF_018812025.1. NCBI lineage: Eukaryota > Metazoa > Chordata > Actinopteri > Cypriniformes > Xenocyprididae > Megalobrama > Megalobrama amblycephala. Next base: position 61,392,652 of record NC_063046.1, read on the forward strand.
AGTTTTGAAATCGTCCATCACTAGATATTGTTGAATAAAGTTGTTGTTTTTTGTTGTCATTATTTGGAGCACAAAAAGTATTCTCGTCTCTTTATAACATTAAGTTTGAACCACTGTTCAACATGACAGTCACATGACTGTTTTAAATATGTCTTTAGTACCTTTCTGGGCATTTAAATTGTAAATTTATTTGCTGTCAATGCAGGCCTCACTGAACCATCAGATTTCATCAAAAATATCTTAATTTGTGTTCTGAAGATGAACGAAGGTCTTACGGATTTGGAACGACATGAGGGTGAGTAATTAATGACAGAAATTCATTTTTGGGTGAACTAACTAAGCAACCCAGCCCTGCCACACTTCAAAAAAATAATTGTTTTTCCACATATACTATATTAACATTATAAGTGAACCTCAAGTAACATGTCATGATCCCTTGTAATTTTATTCCAATGCTGTTTGAAATGAAAAGTGAAAGTGAATGAGTATCACATATTGTATTATCAAAATACAGTATCATATACTCTATTTTACAACCAAGTAGTATCATGTGAATTCTCTTTAAATTAAAACAGATTATCTGCTTAACACAAAGTAATGCCTACCTATTCTCATGCATTCCACTGTGGCATGAGCCCAGTTGTCCGACATGGAGGCCATGAAGGCATAACAGTGTCCTCTGAAAGGAATCCAGGTTTTACGCTTCTTTGGCTCTGGGCAGTTCCCCGGCAACTGAGGAGGGTCTGTGGGAGCGATGTCTGCGGGGCAGTGGAAGAATGAAACGAATAAAAAATTTAAGGCATTGCACTTCAAGTGTCTGTTTTAATGTTAAAGTTTAAAGCTTTAACTTAAAATTACAAACTGACTGAAACACCTTCCAGCCAATCAGAATCGAGTATTCAGACAGACTATGGTATAAAGTAAATTATCTACTAGTGCAATACAACACCAGTTCTCAAGTTAAATTATGCAAGACCATCTATATTTTTATTGCATGCAGAATTTTGAATGAAATACCTGTGGATCGCTTGCAGAGGGAATAATACGTGTTGTTGCATGTAGCCGTTTTCCAGTCGCCATCCGTATCAATATATACACAAGCTAAATTGTTTCTGGGTTCTCCTGTTGCCCATTTGCTGTATCTTAGAAGCCAGTTGTCCACCCAGCGGTAACGACCACTTGTCTGAAGCAAACAAATTTCATTCGTAAGGCTCTTGTCATTAAAAACATTTCTTAGCATTCTAGTGGCGAATATGATTTTGTCATGTTGAACATGTTCAACATCTTTTGGAGCATTTTTGCCCCTAATTTCCGTGATGGCCGGGGCGGGGCTCATTTTTGAGAGGACGAGTAAAACGGGTGAAACATGGACTGATATTCCAGGATCCACAAGGATGTTGAACTTAAAAAATATTTATAATTTGTCAAAATCTCGGTAACCCATGTGTCTCATGCACATGTTATGTTAGTATATCATAATTAGCTTGATATAATAAGCTTTATTATTTTATTTTGTAATGTGCTTTTATGCTTACTTTATGCACATGGGAATTATAGATTTTCAAATGTGATTTTGTACCAGGTTGCTGTTGAGGCCGATCCACAAAGGCTCCTTAAGTTTGCTGACTCTAAGGATGGTGTAAGCCTGGCTGATGGAGTCAAGCACACTGGCCAGATCAGCATCATCTGCTTTACACTGTCTCCTCGCTTCATCCCAGCTCATTTTCTCCATCTGCACCTTGTATGAATCATTCCCCAGTGTGAAAAAATGTTGTGGCAATGCTGTGGTCACAGGACGAGGGAGCTGAGAGTCTATAACACAAAGGTTAAACACTTTGAAATGAACAGTTTCCTGGTTAAGTGGTTAAATAATACTGCAGAGATTAGCTGTGACCAATGCATTTATGATGTAGTTAACTAAAATCATTGTTTTAATGTACAGTTATTTCAGGTACAATGTTTTGCAGTGTTTATTTTCTTCTCCCCTCTAACCTGTTGTCCTCTTGCAGATGAAACCTCTTTTATCTCCACAGTCTTCGACTTTCCACACACCTGTCATCTTTTCTGGGCTTCTAACCATGACGACACAGTCATAGCTCTGGAAGGAACAGAATTCAGATAAATGTAATAGCTAATGTAAATTGCTGTAATTTTACAAGGTTAGTGTAGCAAGATTATTTTGAAGAAGATATGAGTTCACATTCACAACACAACATCTGATGAGCAAAACTCTCTAATGGCTGCTTTAAGGTCAGTTTAAAGGGGTCATGAAATGCAGTTTCAGATTATTAAATTGTTCCTTGAGGTTAGTTTAAAGTGTTTTGGACCATCCTCAATTTCACTCTCTGTGAAAAAACGTAATTTTGAAGGGGCGTGACCTCTTGCAGGAACTGAAGTAAACGCCCACTGTTGTGATTGGCTAACTTCATCGCACCATATCCACGCCCACGCCTATCCATGGGTTTCATGTGACGTCACTGTATGTTATCGCCGCCATATTTGTGTCCGGTCACAGCTGCGCGCTCTGTTTAAGTCTATGGTGACAGCAGCTACAACTACCAGAGGAAGGCCAACGAAACACTCTCAGAAGGTTCACAACAAATTTACAATATGTCTGGGATATGTGGTGCTGTTAGCCGTTTCAACAGTCGTCAGAACTACAAATTTATTTGATCCCAAAGGAGTTAGATCGGCGGAATTATTGGCTTCATTCAGAAAGGACCACACCACTGGCAGCCAAACAGCAACGCACAACATTAATAACTGCTGGGACTGTAATTTACATAACATTATAATTGTATACAATATTGTATTAAAATATTGTGAATTCTAGTTGGTGTGTTTCGGCGTGTTCTTACAGGATGAACAAATTCACGACACGAGCTGACTACATTACTTAGTTCAAGTACATGCGTGCATGATTTTGTGCAAATATAAGTTGTAATTTTATGTCTAGCTTGTATAAATATTTATGAATTACCCTATATAGGATGTGTTCCTTTGAGTTAATTAACCTTCTTGCAAAGTGCTTAATTTTACGGGTGTTCATTCAGCTCGTGCAGCTCAAATAATACTGTTATCAAAATGAGATGATTTGAGAAAAAAATCTGTTATTGTTCGTGATCCTTATTAATCAAACCATGTGTTGCTGAATATAATACGAGAACAATATAAGAGCTAGTTATTAAAAATAATGCATTCATTTAAAAAAAAAATGAAAGCTTTAATATTACTGTAAACATTTAATGACTTAATCATTGCTGTATGAGCTGCGCATGCTGAAGTTGAAGAGAATAAAAACTCATAAACTGAAAGTTAATTAACTCAACGGAACACATCCTATATAAAATAATTCAGATATTTATACAAAATGAAAATAATACTTCAACTAGTATTTGCACAAAATCACGCATATATGAACTTAAAGTAACGTCATGGAACTCCGAAACACAGCAAATAAGCACAAATAATTCACAACGTTATGTTATAAGTATATACGACTATAATATAATTTATAAGAAGACAGTCCCAATCATATTAATGTTTTGCCTTACTTTTTGAGCGCTCGCGCTGAAGCTATATGATCATCAGCTCTGTGGGTTATTTCCTCAACGAAACACATCCTTTATGAGAATAATCAGATATTTATACTTCATAAAATTAATATTACAAGTTTTATCTGCACAAAATTACGCGAATGCACAAGTGAAGTTTGAACAAGTTATGTAATCAATGTTTAACTCCAGTAGACGCCCTCAACAACACGCTGAAACAACAACATAGAGAATTCACAACATTTTATTACAATAGTGTTCTCGTTATAAATGTAAATGACAGTCCCAGCAGTTATTAATGTTGTGCGTTGCTGTTTGGCTGCCAGTGGTATGGTCCCTTCTGAATGTAGCCAATAATTCCGCCGATCTAACTCCTTTGGGATCAAATAAATTTGTAGTTCTGACGACTGTTGAAACGGCTAACAGCACCACATATCCCAGACATATTGTAAATTTGTTGTGAACCTTCTGAGAGTGTTTTGTTGGCCTTCCTCTGGTAGTTGTAGCTGCTGTCACCATAGACTTAAACAGAGCGCACAGCTGTGACCGGACACAAATATGGCGACGGGCATAGCGGAAGTGACGTCTTTGAAACCCATGGATATTCTGGCTGGTTTCTGCTTGGTTTTGAATGTTTTTTTCAATTACTTGTCCTTGGTTTAGGGTTAAGGTTAGATTAGGCTCCTGAGCAGTCCTATAGACCTTATTTACCAGAGAAACAAGCGCGCCGCCATCTTTAGAAAATTGTCTATGAACGTCCATTTTTGCGGCAGCCCTGTATATTTCTATGGCATCGCTGTTGAAGAATAATTCGCTGGTGAAGTGGATTAACCTGTTGTAGAGTTAATGAAAGTTATCATGAGCATTGTTATGATTAAAGCAGATGTCTTAACAAATGTCAGTTGACCGGGAAGATTTTAAAATGAGCAGTTCATTCATAAATACGTAAGACTGCTGCAGAAGTCAAAAGACAACGAGCGCAGCTCTGAAAAGGGGCGGAGATACATAAGGTCTATATTTTTGGGTATAACTCTATGTTGCATTGTCCGATTTGGCTCAAACTCAGTTTGTGTGTATTTCACTTTGTGCTTCGTCAGTGTATGAGGTTTTTAACACACTAGCGCCACCTAACACTGTGAATGTGACTATATTTGTTTCATGTTTTGGCTATAAATTCTTGTTTCAATGTGCTATCTTGCATGTGTCATCTGTTTTGTGGTCAGACAAACATACAAAGTCAGTTCTGTCATGACAACTCTCGGGAGATTGGCATGGTAATTAAGATTGAAATGGTAATGGATATGGCAATCTAGATCTGCTACGCTGCTGCTGCTGCAGAGCAAGTACCGAGTCTTGCTACTGCCAATACATTCACAGATATTGCTGTGAGCATGTAAGACATGCTGCTGCCGCTGCACATGTAACTTACATGAATGAACTCCCGTAGCAAATCTATACAGGTGGAGCTGGGGAAGGTGGAGGATAGACTGCTAACAGCGGTTTGAAAGTTTGAATGTTGAGCCGCTGATGCAACAACAACCAATCAGCTGTGCTATGTAGATAATGACGTGATTGTTCCCAAATGAGTTAAAGACCTATCAGCTTGCGCCATCTAGAGTTTCATGCCAGAACTAAGTAATTAAATTTTGTGTTCCTGATGAAACTCTGATGATTGTGGTAATCTTTATAGATACTGGATAGCCTTTGTCAGCAATATGGTGCGAATACCTGCCTCTGAATCAAAGTAGCCATACATCCTGGAAGACCCATCCGGGAGTGATGAAGGTTGACCCTTGGCCCAGTTTGTGTAGCTGACACCCTTACCATCAGTCCACAAAAACCTCATCTCCCAATTGACATCATTAAAACCAATCCATATGTCATCGTCTGAACCAAGCATTAGAGTAGTGAGGAATGCTGCAAGCAGAATCAACAGGTCATATTTAATTCATTTTGTCGATCGACTGACTGGTTTCTTGCAAGTACATGCAAGTCCCCTACTGCTGACGTTGCATGTGTAATAATAACCAGCTTTTTGGTGTGCATGTAAATGTGTCACAAGTGCAATGCTCACCTTGCTCTTCATGACCCTGAATGGACACCAGGTTGCCTCCATGTGAAATGCAGTGATCCCGAGATTTATGCCACGTCATCTTATTATTAAAAAACTTGTAACACTATTTGAAAATAGAAGTGCTTTGAATTAGAATGTGCAGATTAAATGTGGGCCTGGTAATATTATGTTTTTATGATGAAATGACTCTCACTCTGCCACGAAACATGGTCCATTCTGGAGTACAGCCTCCTGGTGGTACAGTGGAGGGCAACATGGTGGTGTTGACAAAGTCTGAACTTCTTTTACAGATAGAGGGCAAGGCCACACCACAGTTAATATCATTCCAGAAACCTTTAAAAAAAACATATTTCTAATCCTTTGAGCAGGGAATAGAGGATAATGCAGCAATAAAAACTTGTCACATGTCTTGGCAAATATATGACATAATATTGTTGGTGCAGTATATAAGAAAACTGAATTGGTGTTATAAGCTTTTGTAAAACTACACCCATAAACCAATATTAATTGTGCAAATAAAAACCTTAAAAAGCATGCTGTCAATCATATTGCTAGTCCATCCATATACCTTAAGTTATACTTTGCCTTTATTGTTGCTTTTTATAGACTGGAACAACTGATATTCTTCCACATCTAACATATACCCATTTAACAACCCTTATCAGAGACAATTATAGTTCTACAGAACCATCAAAATCAATAATTATTATATAATCGGTGATTATTATCAATCATCCATATTTAATCTAATATTTGGGACATGAGGTATCTCAACAATGCATTAACATATTGAGAGGCAGTGGTTCCCAACCCTAGTCCTGGAGCCCCAACACTGCACAGGTTTGATGTCTCTGAGGTCTTGGAGTCTCTGCTAATGAGCTGATGAGTTGAATCTGGTGTGTTTGATTAGGGAGACATCTAAAGGGCTGTTTACAAGACACAGTTTTCAACTGAAAACAGAAAACTTTGCATGCGTTTTGGACGTTCATTTACATGATAGTAGGGTTTTGGGGGCCTGAAAATGCAAACTTTTGAAAATGATACTGTTATCATCTCCATGTAAACTACTAAAACGCAAATTTGTGAAAACGATGACATCATGCACATGCATATTATGTGTTTAGTCTACAGGTGCATAGTGTTTCTTTACAATCTGGCAGCAGAATACAGCATTATTTAGTCATTTTTGCAGAGAAAACAGATAAACTTTTAGTACAATTGTTAGTACATCATTGTCATGTAAAGGTCTGATAAAGAAGCACTGGGATAAGAACAAGATGGTGCACATGGCGTTTCTGGACCTCGAAAAAGCATTCAGTCGAGTCCCACACAAGCTCATCTGGCGAGCACTGAGATCTCATGCCATCCCAGGAGAGTATGTGAGGTGGGTCAAATAACTGTACCACAATGTCATGAGTGTGGTTTGATGCCAAGCCCTAATCTCAGAATCCTTCAATGTCATTGTTGGCTTCCACCAGGGAATCAGCCCTGTTCCCTCTTAAAAATTTGGTTGCAAGAATTGCCTCGACCGGGTTAGACGACTGCAAGGAAGACCAAAAAAGTGGTGGATGGATAGCATCACCAATGACCTGCTCAACAGAAACTCAACTCAGAGGACATCCACGACAGAGCCAAATGGAGACAATAAAGCAAAGCACCAGACCCTGTCCCAAATGTGCCGTCCAGGGGTTACTCCAGGACCAGGGTTGGGAACCACTGCACAGTGTGATCTAGTGGTCAAGAGCTATGGAAAATGGCTATTTTTGCTTTTAACTTCTGAAGAGTTTGACCATAAAGCACGAGACTTGTCTCTTTAGATTTAGTGCTGCATGCCGAGTCAAAGGCTACCTTAATTTGAAGTCAGCATCACAGAATGTCTGTAAAGTTTCAGCTAAAATACCCCACAGATTATTTATTATACTACGACGTAAATACCCAGCAAACAAAGCTTTTTTCCCCTGCAGAGTTCAGCTCCAGCCCCAACTAAACCCACCTGAACCCACCAAATTGGAGTTAAATTCTACAGGATGTTAACTGGCCCTCAAGGAGAAGGATTAAACACCCTTGCTTCACACCACACTGACATGATACACTGAACAGTACTGATGAGGAGTCCTTACCCATACTCTTGTAAATGGTCACACAGTTCTCATCATTATTGGCAAAATTTGGTTCATTTTGATCCCATGCCGTATATACAACAGGTGAACCATCCACCCAGCTATAAACAGAACAAAAAAAAAAACAGCACAAATGTACTTAAATTAAACAATGTCTTGCTAAAATGATCTTTTGCATAATAACTAGTTTATGCACACTGGATCCAAGTCTTTCATACTCACCTAAATGATTTGTCCAACTCCACCCTCATCCCAATGTAGTATTGACCCTCTGACCTCCTAGATATCTGTAAAACAGTGTCAGTAGCCCTACTCAATGATAATGCAACCATGTTACAACATTTAAAAAAGACAGAATTTGAGTGATTCCCCTTTGTGCCAAGAATCTTTTCTTTGTGTTTTGAATGAATTGGTTGAATGAATGGTCTACTAACTCACTCATAAATACAGTACTTACAGCCTACCTAGAATGTGCAGAGAAAAGCGGAGTGATACAACAGTGATATTAATTCTATATCAGTACACGTGAAAGGCTATCCAATCAGATTCCAGGTCCAGAACTAACTGCTGCATAAACAACAATCAATATCAAATATACAATACAACATTATATTATCCTGCTCACAGCAATTTACCTGCTTCCATAAAAACTTCCTCTCTGTTTGACCAGTAATGACAACAAGATCGGCATGATTCTTCTTGCAGTACGAGCGAGCATTTTCCATAGATAGGAGGTCTTCATTAATGAAGTACTGACTACCGTTGTACTGGATCCAGCCATCAGATGTCATGTTAAATTGCACTGTAGGATAAAAAGAACATAAGTTATAATTGTCTTCATCTGCAATTATGTGATTTGTACTAGTCAGCTACTGTAAGTAAAAAGCTGCAAAAATGCTCTCAAATATCTTCTGGCTGTCTAAAAATGATAACTCTGACATCATTTACTGAAGATAAAAACTCATTTTGAGAAAATGGCCTTTTCAGATATGTATTATAATTGAAATCTACATACACAAATAGATAAAGTGCAAATAAGAGCAATATTTAAAAGTGTATTTTGGATGTTTTCTTTCCACTAGTTTGAAAAAACACTTTATTAAATGCCAAATAGCCCATAATCTCACAATTCACCGATGAATGAAAAAAACTGTGTTATTGCCAGTAGTGTCTTGTCTTAAGTTGTAAGTGAAGTTAAAAATTACTCTCAAGTCAATGTGTTTTAGTCCCAGGTTCAGGGGTTCAGGCACTTTAAGGCCTTTGGGCACATGCGTAAAAAAGTATTATGTTTTAATTGGCAAATCTGTAACCATCTCGATCATAGATGGAAAAGACAATTTACAGCCAATACAGGCAATTTAGCATAGAAAATATATGGTTTATAAAGCTTTCGAACAGTTATCGAAGATTGAGCCAAAAACCTAGGACTAGTTCACCAAAGTTGATTTTTGAAATAATCTCCCATATTCACATTCGATGGACAGCAGCGGTCCTTGAGGCAAAGTTGCTCAGAATGAGGAGTTCTACCATGTGGTATGAATTTCATGGGCGTGTGTGAAAAATCAAGTGATATACAATTCTTATATTGATTTCTTTCGAATTTCTCACAGGTCTCTAGGGCCGTGAGTCAAACAGGCCCAGTGATTACGATCGGCCTCTGTTAACCTTGTCTGATAGCTGCGCAAACTTTGTGTTTTCAAGATACACAAATGACCTCAAAGGCAGTCTTGGCACCTTGGACAAAATTTTTTCCATGTTATAGCGCCACCAAGTGGCCAGTCACCACATTCTTTTTCACACGACCACAGAATGAGCTCTTACATACATGTGCCAAGTTTGGTGAAAATATCTCATTCCATTCACGAGTTACAGCCAATTTTAGTAAAAGTGGCTCTGGCCACTTCAAACGTTTTGGCGGCCCTTAGAGGCCGTGAATTGAAATTTCAACTTGTTTAATAATTATTGACAATCAGACTCCAGAGAATCTTGCTGTACTGGATTGGCTCCGATCATGCCAAAAACGTAGGACTAGTTCGCAAAAGTAGGTTTTTCAAAAAAATCCAAAATAGACAGTCGAATCTGTCTTGAGCCAAGAAATCCAACAATATAAGGCACTTGAGCCAACGCCTAAGAGTTTAGGAGTTATGAGTGATTTCGTGCTTTTCACCACTGTTGTGCCAGGGGTAGATTAGGCCAATCAGGGCAAGCCTTGGTGACGTTGTAGACAGTGTGAGTACTACCAGCCCTCAAATTTCAAGTCTCTACGATATACGGTTTTGTCTGCCCAATCACTTTTAGGGAAAAATGCTGATCCTTTGAAATTTTAACAATTACAATAGGGTTTCAGCGCTACACGCTTGAACCACTAAAAAATAATAATAACATATTAATTTAATGAAGAGCTAAACATTAAAATCGTGTGTAGAAAATACCTGAAAAAAAGTGAATGTTAATGAATAATGGACATGCAGCACTTAATTACCTTGGGTTGCAGTAGTTGGTGGAGGTTTTGGAGTTGTGCCTATTGAACAAACAATAAAAAAAAAGCATTATTGTGCAGGCAGTTGTTAAGTGCATGTGCCTATTACCATGCCTGTTGCCATTGATTGTTTCTTTGAAGAACAAATAAACACATGAAGAACAAAGAAACACATCAACACATTACATAGAACAAATGTTAAGTTTGCATTTACGCTCCAAGACTTAATGCACAGATCTATTTTACATACATTATAAGATCTATGCATGTGTACCTATTGGTATCTGACAAATCCAGTCATTATAGGATTCACAATCTCGATCGTTCCACTTGCGTCCATAATAAAAGGCACTTTCTGCACAGTGCTCTTGATTGTTGTAGTTGTTCGGTTCTCCAAACCCCCAATTCTCAAAATCAGACTAAAAAGAAATGCAAACACACATTCACATTGTAGATGATGATGCAAAAAAGTTTGAGTAGGTGTGATGAAGTGGACAATTCTTTTCTTACCAGAAGCTTTTCGATAATAAACATAAAGATTCTAAAATAATTCCAAGTCAAATAAATAGATATCTGCATGTCTAATTATTTGATGAGTAGCCTTGTAATAAGCAGGATATTGTACAGTTAGCCGGTGTTCTAACAATATATGCTACCTATCAGGATGTGCGATCAACATTATATTTGCATGGTTTTAAAAGTAGGGCTAGGGTTTGTGGTAGGTTTGTAAAACCTCACACCATTATCACACCACATGAACATTATGCTGGTAGTACATTCTGACGAGTTATTATTTCCCTGATGAAATGTGCAATTCCCATTGGCCGACGAAAGGTCAGGTGATGCAGCACACTACGTCACAGAAACCGTAGAAGGGCATCTGCCTCATCACATTCCCAGATTCTTTGTCTTTGAGAAGATGTATGTTTGCCGTGTGTTTAAGTGTTTGTGTGTTTAATACAGGAGTTCAAAAATGTCAAAACAGTGTAGGAGATGTGTGTTGCCGTGCCCTAACTTTATTACTGTATAGCTGGTGTAGAAGGATGAGGCAGATACGGATTTCCACAATCATGAACAATACTTTAATATACACAGGCAAGGAGTACCCAACATACACTTTAACATAACATTAAGACGGACGAGGAGTGAAAGGAGTGAGTGCCATATAAAGGGAGTGCTGATAATAGAGTCCAGGTGCAAGTGATGAGTGATGATGAGGAGCTGACGAGGGAAGTGAGTGCAGGTGACGAAACAGGAGGATCATGGGAATTAGAGTCCAGGGGAACAAGGGATCTGTAACAATTACGAGTAACGCTGTGTGCATTGCAACTGCTTTAATATGCAGAAGCTTTGCTCGTGTCTGGCTCTCTTCTCAAGGAAAGAGCATCAAGCAACTGTACCCCATGGTTCGGGTTTGCTGAGGCACCGCTTAGACAGAGATTATGGGGCTCACAAGTTGAGTTGGAGGAAATAGAGCAGGTGGGCATTCCCCCCCCCCCCCCTCTCTCCATTCTGAGATGGTTTAAGCCGCAATGACAAAGGTGGAACAGACATTGGCAAACTATCTCTTGTGTACTTCTGCATCATCCTGGAGAGGGCAGACCTTGTAAAGTAACATCTAGTGCGGTTGATAATGCCTTCGCGGCAACTGGTCAGGCTGATGCGTCCATGAACACCATGGCGGATTTGCAGGCAAACCAAGCCAACTTCCTAAAACAGAGATGCCCAATCCTGTTCCTGGAGATCTACCTACCTGCAGAGTTCAGATCTAAACCTGATCCAACACACCTATCTGTAATTATCAAGTGCTCCTGAAGATCTTAATTAGCTGATTCAGTTATGTTTGATCAAGGTTGGAGCTGAACTTTGCAGGAAGGTAAATCTCCAGGAACAGGATTGGGCACCCCTGTCCTAAAAATATATGGATAAGAGTGCAAGACTGACCCCCGAGGTGGTGAAAGAGCTCCGCCGGGACTCATGCCGTTGACTGTTCAATGGCCAATATGGTTGCCACAGAGAGGCATCTGTGGCTCAACCTCTTGGGGATCAAGATTCTCCTGGATGCCCCGGTTTTTGCCTTATGGCCATTTCGACAATGCAGTGAATGTTGTCAACAGGTTTTTAGGAGGCAAAGAAACAGTAGACGGCATTTAAACAAGGTATATCCTGTGCCATACCCAAGAACCGGTGGCCTCCACCATCCACCAATGGCCCAGCTCCAGCTCTCTTCTCTCTTGCAGAGAGGAGAGAAGTGCTAGTTTTGCTGCCCGAAATCCCCAGTGGGATTTCCGCCCAGTCTCCACTCGGCATTGCCATTGGAAGAGCCAGTGCCAGGATATGCAAACTGGGGGCAGTTGTAATTCCGGAGGGGGCCTGTGATATAAAATACCATTCCTAGGGGATTCCTCAAGGTGCACAAAAGGTTGTTAGAGTTGTTATCCCCCTTACAATCAGCAGTTCCCCCTTTTTGTCTCGGAACGACAAAGAACGCATGATACCGCTTTCATTTAGCAGCATGGCTACTTCCGCCAAATGTACCACCTTGAGTCCTTCGGACCTTAGAAAAAGGTTACAGGTTACAGGTAATGCCTCAAGCTTTCTGTCCTCCACTGTTTCAATCACTGAAGAAGGATATTTTAGATCAGATTTAGATTAGATTACATTATTTCTGTCATGACAACTCTGCTTTTATTGCTGCTGTTGATTATTGCTGCTGGTGCTGCAGAGCAAGCACAGGACTTGCTACTGCCAATACATACACGACATGCTGCTGTGAGCAAGTAAGACATGCTGCTGCTGCTGTACAATATAGCGCACATGAATTACCCGTAGCAGATCTATACAGGTGGAGCTGGGGAAGGTGGAGGGTTTCTGAAAGCGTGCTGCACTGCTAAGGCAAATGCTAACTCATGTATTTGAAGATTGAGCACGCAGCTCATTGGCTACTAATACAGCAGGAACCAATCATCTGTGTCCTATAGATAATGATGTGGTTCTGAGCAGGTTGAGTTAAAGGACCTATTAGCCTAGAGTTTCATGCCAGACCTTTGTATCGACTTTAATGAAAACAACCGTTTAGCACATTCTCAATATAATGAGACACCAAGTCATAATTATGAGAAGGTTTCTCATTATTATGACTTACAGAATCACATTTTTACTCAACTGTGTCAGAAACGGATTTCTATTTAAATGGAAACCACCAAAAATGGCTAATAGAGGGAGCAGTAATGGGAAAACACTTACAGGGGTTTCATCAGTCCACACAAAACCAGAATTACCATTCAGCATATTGAAGCCTATCCATGCTGGGTCTCCACTTATATACCTGCTGAATAATTAAAGACATGTTTATCCACATAATGCAGTGCCTTGGTGTACAAAATCATCATGTTGTAATGACCGCCAAATAATTATAGAGAGTTATAACAGTACAAAACACTCACGGTAACGAGCTGATTTCGAGTTGAGAGTGGAAGCTCGCCAAGTCGCCACCAATGGCTCGACAGAAATCACGAGCCTCAAGCCAAGTCTTTTTCTCATCCTTTTGCTTCTGGTATATCTAAGAAGTAGAAATTAAAAGTGTGATTGTGAGAAAAGAGATGAATTGCGGTCATGTGTTTCTGTGGCACTCCTACGGCACTCCATGGACAGAAACTTGCAGCAGCTAAGCGCAGAATGAAAAACAAAAAGACACATCCTCTGCACAGACCCTATGGCCAGCTTCATTCATTTTTTAATGAAAAATTTTACTTTTTTATTTTATTTTTTATAGAAGTTTTTACTTCATTTGAATGGTGCGAAAATTGATAAAGGTTTTGGCACTTGCTATGTGAACACAAAAAAAAAAAAATGTGGACATGATTCAAAAAGGTTAAATGGGGCTGAAAAAAATATTTACACTTGTGCTCCTCACGGTCAAAAATTTGCGCTTTGGAAATTAATGTGAAGCGAATTTCATCTAGTGGAAGCTTTCGGTACTGCGCCCCACAAAAAATCTTACTAAAAGCTAATTTTTTGAGATATCAACCTTAAATTTGGAACACAACTTTAGATGTATTGCTTCTTTTCCTCACAGTTTTAGAGTAAAATATGTTTTTGAAAAATATATGTTTTATATAAATTTATATAAGCATTTTTCAAAATAATAAACTGATTAACAGGTAATAAATGGATCATAAATATTTAATAAATATAATTTAGTACCACAAACTCCCCTATATAAAAGGTTAAATAAAAAACATCAAGAGGTCAATGTTTAAAATACCCATTAGAGGTCCTGGTTAAAGTTTTTAAAGCATTTTATCTGATTTTCCATAACCAGGTAAGTGTGGCTTTAGTAACAATGGTTAACGCAGCCTCTGGTCTGAGCTGTTACATGTCACCGTTTCAGGAAGGAGTGTATTTGTTCACATTTACCTGAACACAACTGCCTGGATCTTTTTTAATCCAGCCAATTGGACAGCTCAGCGGCTGCGTTGTTGGCGGCACTTGCGTTGTAGTAATACCCTCTGCCATTTTTTTACAGATGTACTTCTGTTTACTGTCACGGTTCAGAACATCCCATAATCCTGCTGAAGTTCCTGTTAACATGGCCACACAACCTTGGTGCCTTTCTAGGAGGTGAACAGACAGGAGAAGAAAAAATTTGACTTTTCAATTCAGGTCGATTCAGACATGACTGTTGCATGTCACACATTTCATAACAACTGTGATTACTGATCAACATACCTGGCATGCCTGCATTAAAGTGTGTGAATTTGACTTTATCGCCGTTACTCCACTGGAAGCGATCCAGACGTTCGGTGTTACACAGGCCAATCCAAAAATATTTCTCAGGCCTAAGACCGACCAGGCTAATGAGGAAAGCGTTCTCATACCTAAGTGAAGATAATACATTAAAATATTATGATATAAATGAATGCGTAGTTAAATATTATAATGAAACATTAGATAAGTGAATCTCAAAGAGTTGTCTTGGTCAAATTTCACTAAAGAGGAAATAGGAAAAAATAAATATTTTTTTCATAAAGAAACTGAAGCTGGATTTTAAGGACCATTAAGATTATTTGTGAAATTTTCATTACAAGTAAAGCAGTCCAGAGATAATCTTAACATGCAGTAAAGTCAATCGAAACAAAAAAAATCAACAACAAAAATATATATTAAACTGAAAATTTATATATATATATATATATATATATATATATATATATATATATATATATATATATATTTTTACTGCCTAAAGGCAAATTGATTTATTCTCCTCTGAACCACTAGATGGCAGCACTTTTATTCCATTTATTCGGCAGGACCCTCACAGTGCATTATGGGAATTCTCTTGCCTTAAAGTGCACATCAGTTGTACATTGATATTGCAGTGCATTATGGGGTTGAATCAGTGCACTCGATAATGTCCACTATGGTTTCTTGCACCATTACAAATGGCTGTCCCCTCAAATAGTGCCGTATTTAAGGGTATAGGGTGCGATTTCAGACACAGCCCAGGTTTCCGTTCCAGTCATGTGACTGAAAACTATGAATTGGTAAAGTCATAGTCCTGGGAGACACACTTAGGACTGCACATGCACATTGGCCCCACTGGTTCCAGCCTAAAATATATGCTTTTTTACCCTATTTAAGCATAAGAAATACCATTTATGGGACAGTTAATGTCAGATTTTATTTCTCATTTGAAAAAATTTTATTTGAAATGTGAGCATGGCAAGTAGTTTTTAAGATTTCAGGATTTGCTCATATAAATAGACTTGGTCTTGGATGGCGGAGGCGTTGCTAATACAGCTGCCGAGTTAAAGGGACTAGGTTGAGGTTTTGGCTGTCAGTAAATGATGTCCTTTGCAGGTTGGGAATAACAATATGGTATATAATACCACTTTTATGATTTATTTTCCCACAAAATGTGTTTCTCTATCGATGTTTAAAAAAAACAAAACATTTTTTTTCTTTCAATAATACACTATTAAAGCATAAGCTGTGTCTTTAGTTCCGATGTACCCGTTATAATCACCATCTCATCTGCATTACCTGTTGGCAACATCCACCAGTCGAGCTCCCGTCTTCTCACACTGCAGTTTGGCCTCATTAAACGTCTTACTCTCAATGGCAATATTGTAACAGTAAGATCCATACCGAACCCATCCCTATGGGCACCAAACACATGACTTCATCACAATTAAATTCATCATTTATATTTTTTAATTGTCATCATCTATTTTTTATAATTGTTGTTAATGTTTGTAAACAAAAAAAGTTGTTAGTTGACGTGTACATTAACTAATGTTAATAAATACAACTTCTGATTAACGCTGTGGTGCTGTTCGCGTGGTGTTTTTATTTCATTGAAATGAATGTACTATATTTTAGTTCGATTTTGTTTTTTATTTAATATTTTGTATTTTTAGAGGATTTTACGGTGTTAAATTATACAAATACATATTTTCAAAAACAGTAAGTTAACAGTAAGATTTTCCAATAGAAGAAATTTTCAATGCACTCATTTTTGACCGCAAACAGTGCAAGTCTGACTATTCAGGACCATTTAACCTTTTCAAATCATGTCCATGGTATTCTCTGTGTGTGTTTTATCACAAAAGTAATAAAAGATTATATATTTTAAACCTATACCAAAATGTATTTAAAATAGATTTATTTCATACTAAGTATGCTTCGAATCCACTAACATATTAATTGACATATCACTTAAGACTTACTGATATAAAATTATAATGAAACTTTATTTGGAGTACATCAATGCACATTTCTTAAAAGTGTTTTAATATCAATATTAATAAGGATTGTATGATCTTTGTATAATATCAGTCTTTACATGCAAGATATTTAAAATCTACCTAAAGTATACTTGCAATAGCTCCATTTTAGTACAATCAAGTATATCTTTAGTTGGACCTCAGCACTACTTCTGCACAATTAAAGTGCATTAAGTACAAAATTAGTTGCTCCAATTTAGCAGACTTTAAGTATACCAGATTTAGCACATAAATATGTAAATGTAGTATAAAAAAAAATTCGGAACAAAAAAAAAAAAAATGAAGCACATGCCCAAATAATGACAGATGGATTAACTTATTATTTAAATACATTTTTTTTGTTTCCTCTTTTTGTTTATGAAAGCATAAGCCGTAGAGATCTCGACTCACAGCTTGGCATCCGAGACTGGCGCTCTCCTCTGCTCCATCAGGTTTGCTGGAGGATTTCTTTTTGCAGATGTATCCGCGCTCCGTCTCACACGCGTGATCTGCCCATCTGCCCTCCTGTTACACGGACAAAATTAACCTAATGTTCTAGTTCTGTCTCGTGTTTCACATTAATCCTCACACTCTGTCTGATCGGTTACAAAAGGATGATATGGAGGCCCGTTTTCACCACGAAATAAAAAATAAAAAGAGTAATTGCGACTTTTTCTCTCAGAATTCTGACTTTTTATCTCGCAATTCTGACTTTTTCTCGCAATTGCGACTTTAAATCTCACAATTCTGACTTTATATCACACAATTGCGACTTTAAATCTCGCAATTCTGACTTCATATCACACAATTGCGACTTTAAATCTCGTAATTCTGACTTCATATCTTGCAATTGCGAGTTTATATCTCAGAATTTTGATGTTATATCACACAATTGCAACTTTAAATCTCGCAATTCTGACTTTTTCTCGCAATTGCGACTTTAAATCTCGCAATTCTGACTTCATATCACACAATTGCGACTTTAAATCTCGCAATTCTGACTTTCTCACATTTGCAACTTTAAATCTCGCAATTCTGACTTCATATCACACAATTGCGACTTTAAATCTCGTAATTCTGACTTCATATCTTGCAATTGCGAGTTTATATCTCAGAATTGTGACTTTATATCACGCAATTGCGATTTTAAATCTCGCAATTCTGACTTTATATCACGCAATTGCGACTTTATATCTCAGAATTTTGACGTTATATCACACAATTGCGACTTTAAATCTCGCAATTCTGACTTTTTCTCACAATTGCGACTTTAAATCTCGTAATTCTGACTTCATATCTTGCAATTGCGAGTTTATATCTCAGAATTTTGACTTTATATCACACAATTTACGATTTTAAATCTCGCAATTCTGACTTTTTCTCGCAATTGCGACTTTAAATCTCATAATTCTGACTTCATATATTGCAATTGTGAGTTTATATCTCAGAATTTTGACTTTATATCACACAATTTACGATTTTAAATCTTGCAATTCTGACTTTATATCATGCAACTACAAGGTTATATCTCAGAATTTTGACTTTATATCATGCAATTGCGAGATAAAAAGTCAGAATTCCAAGATAAAAAGTCGCAATTACTCTTTTTATTTTTTTATTTAGTGGTGGAAACAGGCTTCCATAGGATAGTGAACAAAACAACAATAATAAAAACAAACTACCCACCTTTCCTTTGATAAGAACACAATCCTCCATGCGATTGATGACGTGTGAAGGCTCTCCAGCTATCCACTTGGTGAAGGTGACGTGTGTCCTGTCTGACCACTCGAACAGGTTCTGAGTCCTCTGATCGTTAAGTCCAATCCACAGTTCATCAGTAGGCACTACAGAGCAACACTCACAATGGTAAGTGAATCCGAAACATGACGTTCATGTGTTTGTTGGGTAGAATGCACACTGAGATACTTACAGTACCCCGTCTGTGATATGATGAAGCTGTGCTCCTCTATGTTGTGAACACTGGCTAAGTCTGCGCCATCCCTGTGACAAGCTGCTAATGCATCACTCCACGTCTTCTTGATGCGCTGCAGATAATAGCAGTGGCCGGCGTATGGCACCCACGCCGCAGGACAGAAGTTAGGCTGATCTTTACCTGCAGGAGAAAAAGAAAGCTATCTTTTTAAACAAAAAAAACAAAAAAACAGAAGCACAGGAAAATGAATAGCAGTATATATGGAATTATTGTATGCTAAACTTGTAGATTTGCTATGTTTGTAAATCTACTATTTAGGCTTCTTCTTCTGAGACTAAATTTAGTCTGTATCTCCTCCTAGAGCAAAGCTACAACTACCAAACTTAACTCAAACCATCTGTTCTGACACGGGTGGCTATATCGTTTCTGACTGATCAAACTTATGTTTTTTGTTACTACTACTACTACAAAAAAAAAAAAAAAACATAGCCCCATCAACAACTCTAATGGAGTATTTAAGCTTCATCCACCAAATATCTATCACTAACAAAGCCTAACAGCTAGCTTAGGACATGCTAATAACAGAAACAACATGCTAATTCAAGTTAGCAACGTGATAAAATGTGCTAACGTTCTAAAACATGGTAAATGATAAGACATCTAATAACATGCAAATTAATGCTAGCAACATACTAAAATGCTTTCAACATGCTAATTCGTGTTAGCAACGTGATAAAATGTGCTACATGTTTTAGCAACTTGCTGACATGAATGAACATGTTGCTAGCATGTTTTAACACGCTGCTAGCATTAATTTGCAAACTTGCTAGCATGATCTAACATGAATCAGACTTTTAGCATTGTTTAGCATTCTGGTATCATTTTAACACATTGCTTGCATGATTTAACGTTGCTAGAAAGTTTTAGCACACTGTTAGCATTGGATTAACATTTTGCTAACATGTTTTACCACATTGCTTACATTCTAAACATGTTAGCCACATGTTAAAACATGCTAGGAATGTGTTTGTGTGTCAATGTGTTAAAAATCAAAGTTCTAAAACATGGTAATTGATAAGACATGCTAATGACATGCAAATTAATGCTAGCGAAATGCTAAAATGCTTTCAACATGCTAATTCATGTTAGCAACGTGATAAAATGTGCTACATGTTTTAGCATGTTGCTGACATGAATGAACATTTTGCTAGCATGTTTGAACATGTTACTAGCATGAATTAGCACGTTGCTAGCATGTTTTAACATGCTGCTAGCATAAATTAGCAAATTTGGTAGCATGTTGCTAACATGTTTTTAACGTGAATCAGAACTTTTAGCATTATTTAACATGCTGTTATCATTTTAACACATTGCTTGCATGATTTAATATGTTGCTAGCAAGTTTTAGCACACTGTTAACATGGAGGAACATTTTTCTAACATGTTTTACCACATTGCTAAAATGCTAAACATGTTAGCCACATGTTAAAAAAATGCAAGGAATGTGTTAAAATGTGTTAAAAATCAAAATTCTAAAACATGGTAATTGATAAGACATGCTAATAACATGCAAATTAATGCTAGCAAAACATGCTAAAATGCTTTCAACATGCTAATTCATGTTTGCAATGTGATAAAATGTGCTACATGTTTCTAGCATAAAATGTGAATATGTTGCTAGCATTTTTGAACACGTTGCTAGCATGAATTAACATGTTTCTAGCATAAAATGTGAATATGTTGCTAGCATTTTTGAACACGTTGCTAGCATGAATTAGCATGTTGCTAGCATGTTTTAACATGCTGCTACCATAAATTAGTAAATTTGCTAGCATGATTTCACATGCTGCTAGCATGTTTTTACGTGAATCAGAAATTTTAACATTATTTAACATGCTGTTATCATTGTAACACATTGCTAGCATGATTTAACATGTTGCTAGCAGGCTTTAGCACATTGCTAGCATGAATTAATGTTGCTGACATGTATTACCAAGTGGTTAACATGCTAAAACATGCTAGCAATGTATTAAAAAGTTATCAAAGTGTTAAAACTTAGTAATTGATAAGATGCTAATTCATGCTAGTGTAACGGAGGCCAGCTAGTAGTCGCTGTGCAAGTAAACCTCACTCTAGTGCTCTAGCGACTGATGCTAGAGTTCGCAGCCTTTAGACTCCTTGTTAGAGCGTCTGACTCCCGCGCCAGAGACCCAGGTTCGAGGCTTGCGCAGACTGGGGCGAGTAGGACCTAGGTGAGGGGTTAAATTGGTGCCGTGACCCAGATGGGAGTGAGGTTTACCTGCACAGCAACTACTAGCTGGCCTCCGTTACACTAGCAACATACTAAAAATGTACTAAAACATACTACAAACATGCTAGCAAAATGCAAAAGATAAACATGTTTGGAAGCTTTCAAACTTTCAGACAAGGCTTCGTCAAGCCAACTTTTGTCCCGACGAACTACACTTTCTAGATTTTATTGTATTTTATCATATTTTATTGGTTTGTGTATGTTTGTGTTTCTGCTACTGTAATACCATAATTTGGGAAAATGGACCGTACCTGGTGGAGGCGTGTTTTCTGTAGAATTGCCTTTGCGACAGATGTAGCCCAGTTTCTTACTGCAGGCCATACTCTCCCACTTTGATGCTTTACCAGCATTTAATGCTGCACAGTTCAGGCCGGGTTCGAGAGACGGGTGCCCTAAAGTTTATAAAACACGCATTTGATCAGTTCCACAACTAAAATTGGACTTAAATGGGTGCATATATATAACATTTTATATGTACATTGATTTCATTTACCAGGAGCCCAGTTTAGATATCTGAATGCATGTCCATTACTCCATTGCCAGCCGCTATCAAACTCAAGACTGTTCAGTCCGATCCATAGTGAGGAGCCAAAGATATTCGTCAAACCTAATGGATGAAGTATCCGATATACTAAAATGCTACTTTATTCATACAATATTATTTCATAACAATTTAGGATGGTTGTGAGATATGTCTGTGAAAACATTAGAGCATGCAATTATGTTTTCCTCTGTGCACAACATGCGTTTGAAGGAAAGTACTTCTGTCTACCTGATATATAACTCTGCTCATGCAGCTCTGATATGCTGAGAAGATCAGCGCCTTGTTGCTGGCAGCTTGTTCGCGCCTGATACCAAGTCAGTACCGACTGCGTGTTCCTCTGATATAACACACCAGTCACTGGATCACTGTCCCAGCCGGAGCCAGCTATTGCACACAGTGGTAGAAGAAGAGAGAGTTTAAAATAACAAAACTAAAACTCTTTGGCATTATCTGAATCCTTTTCCTTGGACATTTTTTGGTTCCCACGAGGAAAACAGCTTATAAATCATACTAATTGATGATTTTTGAAAATGTAAAAGTGCAGAAAGTTTTCTGTGATGGGTAGAGTTAGTGTAGGGTGACAGAATATAGAGTTACGGTATAAAAATCATTGTGCCTATGGAGAGATTACGCCCTGTAAACCACATATGGCAGTTTGTGTGTGTGTGTGTGTGTGGCATAGGATGTGTTTGTCAGCAGATCAGTTTCCAGTTGTCCTGCTTGCATTTTCTTACTCTTGGACAGGACAAAGGAAAACAGGAAATGAAGGAATGTCACCATCTAGATCGGCAACAGCAGCATTTCTCTCATTTTCTCTTCCTTCCTCTTTCTCTCTCTTGTTCAAGTCCATAGTGGGAGGTCATAGTTATTATTGTTACTGCAGGAAAACCTATTTTATTCTCAAATACATGTCAATTAGGGCTGGATGACATTTATGTCTCAATACTTTTCAAAATTTTTTGACGGTATCTTAATATTTTTGCATGTGCTCTCAAAAAGTTTAAAAGGGTGATTTTGCACCCCATAAAAAAATACATTATCTGGATAGAACAGCTATTGTTACAAAGTACATACAAATTGTTTACTGCGAAATCAACTCATTTAGACTTTAATATAATCACAATATTCATGATATTCCCTAATTTTATATTGTCATCTAAAATATTGGTTTAATGCAAATATTCAACGTATCACCCAGTCCTAGGTGTGATTATTCATTGGATGATGGTACAAGAAGATTTCATGCATGCATTATGTCTTATAGGCCCGGTTTCACGACAACGGCTTAGCCTAAACCAGGATTAGGCCTTAGTTCAATTAGGATATTTAAGTAACTTTTATAAACGTACACTAGAAAAAAAACATTGCTGATGTGCATCTTGAGACAAAACACTGGCACTGACGTATTTTAAGATATGTCAGTACAAGTTCCTTTCAGTTAAAACAGATCAAACATGCATTTTAGTCTAGGACAAGCTTAAGCCTAGTCTGTGAAACTGGGGGATAATGTCTTAAAATACCCTTATGATGTATTATAAATACAGAATTCATAAAAAGTGTTATCATTTTGATTTACAAATATAGGACCACAAAATATCCACCACATACAGACAAATTGCAGTGAACTTGAATGCCACGCAATCCTTCACAAAGTACTATACACAGTGCCAATGGTGGTCGCTGATAAAATAACTAGTGATGTTTCTGTGCTGTTGCCTTACATTTGGTTGGGCAAAAGCCCCACTTTTTATCCGTGTTGTAGTCCGTCTCGGTGGAGCACCACAGCAGACCGTCGGCTCTGCCCTCCACAATGCACTCGGCATACCACTTCTCCCCAAATTTAAATGGGAAATGGCATGGTTTCCCAAATGAATTACCACCTATTGAATATATCTCTGCAGAACATAAAGAAATGGCATTAGGGGGAAGTGAGAAAATGGTTTACATATTGGATCAAAACAACTAAAATTACTAGAAAGAAGTTTTTCACCTATAGCTCAACAAATTCATGAAGGGACATTTAAATATAGATGTGAATTTAACAGATCTAATGTATTTATTTTTTATAAGGTCTCAATGGCTGTTAGGTGGACTTTTGGTCATACCTTGATATCCACGAGAACACAAATCTTCCTTGGTCCCATAAATCTGCCAGCGACTCCAAGCACCTGTTCCCTTATACAGCATCATACTTGGCTCATTTCGATTTCCATAGTTCAGGTGCAGTGGCTGTCCCTTTAAGCCAAACAAGGTCTCATTCTTACATTCCCAAATTTGTAGGGGGCTGAGATCATTGCATGGCAGAAGGAGAATTTTGACCCAGTCTTTGATGCTCTGGGTCCCCAAGCAGAGTTTGAAAGAGATGCTGATAACTCTCGAAGAGGAAATCCATCGGAAACGCTGAGCATCAGAAGATACGTCACATGGTGCAGTCTGTACTACGGTAGAGCTCACGGCATTCACACATCTGTTGTGGTCCTCATTGTAGATAAGGAAGGAGCTGGTGTCTGAATGTATGGAAAATGATATCAGGCAGATCAGGAAAACTTATTTGCTGATACATCATCCATGAAGCCATTTATCTAAACCACAAGTGTCCAATCCTGCTCCTGGAGGGCCATAGTCCTGGAGATTTCAGCTCCAACCCCAATCGAACACACCCGAACCAGCTATCAAGCTCTTACTCGGCATACTAGAAACTTCCAGGCAGGTGTGTTGAGGTGAGCTGGAGCTAAACTCTGCAGGACAGTGGCCCTTCAGGACAGAGTTTGGACACCCTTGATCTAAACATCTCAACTGAACTGAAAAGTAAATTTAGTCAGGAGTTTCAAGAGGGCTGATATGAAGCCCAACAGCACCAAGACGTTTCACTGTTTCACTTTTCCAGCTGCTTTGTACGTTCCAGACAAAAGTCGCTTTTCCACCGAAATTACCCGGAACAATTTGTCTCAGGAACTTTTTCCCCCAGACCCGTTGTTGTCTGCGTTTCCATAGCAGTCTAAAGTACCGTGAAGATTAAGTCTGTTCACGTAGGACTGCACGCGACTTTCCAGTTCCTGCTGGATTTCGTCCTCCACATATAAGCTTAATAAAGCCTGAACCTCGTTGTCGGTCCATCGGTCATATTTTTTAAACTCTGCATTGTGATTTGAATAGCAAACAACTCTTACTGCATGCACCGCAACAGACTTTTAAAAATGGTGGTTAAAATAAAATGCTACATGGAGTCAACCATTCAAAATGCTGCGTGAACTCAACCAATCAGCATGTTCAGTGCCCAAGTCCCACCTCTGAAAGTTCCTGAATTTTGAAAAAGTACTACGTCGAGAGCAGGGACTTTCTGAGGATGGAAATTGTACCCAGAACTTCATTTAGACCCTGGTTCCTGCAGTTGAAACACCACCCCAAAGTCCCTAGTTCCTGTGGTGGAAACATGGCTAAACTGTCATACTTTGTCCAAAATCACTTCTCACTCGTTTCACTAATCCCTATATAAGTGAATGGAAGTTGAGTGCACTACATCAGGAAGGAGTAACCAGAGTTGTGGCCATGACCCGAATCTTGGCCAATCCTCGTCATTTCTGTTGCACAAAGCATTCTTTAAACCTCTTAAATTCACGAGTTCACACTGACAAATAAGTCAGATGGAGTAAATGGTAAGTGTATTTGGTGTGCTGTCTGAGGAGAGGGCCTGGATGTGGTAAGAACCAGCCGAGAGTGAGGAGTCGGGGTGGTGGAGGGATGCTGAAAACTATCTAAGAACGTAAGTGAGTCATATAGTGAACAGATTCCTGCTGACTCAAACTCTCTTCAAACTGTTTCCCACCAACTCTTAGGTTGAGAGGGCGATTAAGCCTTCGCTAAGACCCGCCCCCCTTAGTTACTGTTGCTTTGGCCATGGTGCTGTCACGCCACACAGAGTGAAAAATACATCGCAAAGCAAAGAGAATACTGACAACAATTCGACAGATAAGACAGAGCAGGTTACTTATGATATTAAGCAAAGTGTCAGCTTTTTAAAAGAAATTTGAACAATAAAAAACGTTTTGCGAACTGTGTGTCGTGACAGATTGCTGTAGCGGCTCATGAACCGATCATCTCTTCTTACTAGTTAATTTATAGCATCAAATAAACATGAATGAACATCAGAAGGAATGTTGTTTCAAATGCGGAAAGACGTCAGTACACACCATTTTTCAAGTTCAAGTCCACTGAGGTTAATCTCCTGACTGCTTTGTCGGACAAAATGGCGGATTTTGCATTATGATTGGTTAGACCGCTTGTCAATCAAACTCCCAGCGAAGGGTGAATTGCAAATACAAGGTTTAAAACATGTAAATACATATAAAATGTGTGTTGACAATACTCTTGGCAAGCTCTGATTTTTGAGAGACAGTGACAGCAATGCAGCTTTTTGATTGATAATATGTCCTCTGAATGAATTTGACAATGCAATAGTCACGTCTCAACATCCCTCTTATGGCTGACTCTCTTTCTCTTCAAACTTACCCTACTGTAGCTTATACCCAGCTATATAAACGCTAAAACGAAACATTTAAAACCTAAAAATAATGTTTGTAGAACAGTTGGTTCCTAAAGAAGTAACCAAAGGGGATCTTTGCACTAAGGTCAGGGGAACTTTTCCTGGGTACCACTTATAGTTCACAGTCCATCCAGAGGCAGGTGACCACATTTACATCTGCTCAGTGACTTCATTAGGACACACAGTGAACAGTGGCAGAGCCAGACGGGTTTGTTCGACATCTGATTGGCCACCCCAAAATTTTATTCACTATTGATGCTGATTGAAATTTAATTTCTCCTTTTGTTGAAAGAGGCACCTTGAATATTAAGAAAATATTAAAGTTAGTCGCAAGATACAGAAAATTAAGAATAAAGAGGTTCATACACTACAAGAAGCACAGAGTTGGTCAAAATCCTGTCGTGCCACAGAACGCCACTCACATAGTTTTCCTTAAACAATGATTTGAGACAAATATTATGCAATTTAATATATGACTGGATATTTGAAGTTATTTTAAGGTGTATCATCAGGTTTCTGCTTCCTTAACAACTATTACAAAAGTCACTGTGTCGTAAGCATTCACAACCAAATGGATAAGTACATAATCAAATTCATAAATATTACACAATTTAAACATTTTTAAAAAAGTTGTGACTGAAACAATCTTTATCATAGAATACACTTGTTTGTTCACAGTTTAAAGGTTTCCTTTCATTTATTTTCTAGATCTGAGGGGAATTATCCGTTGACGATTTCAGTACGGCTATAAAGGTCATGCAAAATAGGTTTCAAAGTGCAAGTTTCTGTGACATTTCAATTCCAGACACAATGACAAATTATGACAATGATAATCTCAGGTACTGATTATGTTCTTTTTGAACGAAAAGGGAGCATGTATAGGGAGAATAAGTTCAGACCCAGAATAGAGCCCTGAGGCACACCACAGGTGATGGGAACTGAGGTTGATGAAAATTCTCCCAATTTCCACTGAAAAACACCCATTAGAGAAATAAGACAAAAACCAGTCTAGTGCAGATTCACAGGTGCCAACCTCAAGACTTTATCTATTTAGGATCCAAGGCTTCAAAGGCTGCACATAAATCCAGCAATACAAGGATGGCACATTTAATGAAGTCCACAGATAGTAAGAAGTTTATTACTACTTTTAAAAGGGCAGACTAGCTCTCCCCCACTCTCTTGCACACTCTCTATTCTCTCTTTGCATTGGATTTTAAAAAATATTTACTCAAAATCAAAGTGCACTGTGGGTATTAAGGAGAAGACAAATTTAAGAAATTAAGATAACTCAGAAATCGGACATGTATAATCCAGTAGTATCAGAGGCTGCAGTTTCAGGACCCTAGTTTTTTTTTTTTTTGTGACAGCGCCACCTAGCGAATTGTACTTCATCAGAGGAGACCTTATTCAAACAAGAATCAAACAGGTGCAACGATTAGATCCATGGATTCAGTTGTCTTTATCTTTCTTTTTTCGAAGAAAACTGAATTTGAAACAAGAATACAGAGGACCATATGATTATGATTTATATATCCTAGGGATTTTGCATAAACATCTGCGATAAATTCACATACATAATGAGATTAAACAAATGCAAACTCAGCAGCAGCTTTTAAACAATGCAGTTTTCCTCTGAGTAGATATAATGTATGCTAACAGCACATACTTGAATATGTCTCAAACATATTATATGGTTTTACCACCAATAGAGAGTAAGGTAATTCTACATTAGAGAAAATAACGACTAGCATAACTGGATGTGAATAGCATACAAAATAATTAGTATAACAATGCAATTTCACTCTAGGGAAATATTATTTCATAGTCACTGTGACATTTCCATAAATTAACATATTGAATCAGTGACGTACCTGTTTGAATTGAAGGTTGCAAAGCAACAAATAGAGAGAGCAACACAAACAGTGGAAAGGTACATTTCTTCATGGTTGTCCTTTAACCAGTAATCCTAGCATGCAAAACCCCAGTGTGTGTTTGAAGTGTGTGAGACTTATATACACCTTTCACATAGTTAAATGTTTGTATCCTGTCATGCGGTTGGGGGTGTGTAGATTCGGGTCCCTGAGGGGGGGATGAAGGGGATGAGCAACTATGTGATGCAGTGGCATAACGTGCATCTTGATCCTGCATTTTTCAGCTGTAACTGCATCAAGGCTATACCTGTGCAATGTCAAAGACCTTGATTGACTTAATTGAACATCTATAGTTTAAACTTGTACAAAGCAGATGAAACTACTCAATTAGAGATTGATATATGCTAATTTGTGTATGTGGCAAGAAGCACTAAGTTCCTCAGAGTGCTAGAGTAAGGAGGTGAACAGGTTTAGTTCAGTGCAGTGTTTAGTTACTTCATGGACAGAGAGAAGTGTCTTGTGGAAGTGCTTGCACAACTCATTTGGTTCTCTCATTAGCTGCTGCTTTGTTTACTCTGAATTTAAGGGTTGGCAAGGACAAACCTGACGTGCACAAGTAATGATGCCAAGCATTATACAAAGTGTTTGGCTGATTTGTGAGCCATGACTGCCCTTCTAGTCATCTTAAAGAATTGTGCAATTGATGTTGAAGTGCAAAGGTTGCCTAATAAAGACAGAGTGTAAAAAAACATTGAAAATGTTTGCTTGTTATTTGTCTCTCAAATGTGAACAAAAAAAGTGCTGATTTGGTCGGACAGAGACACAATGGCAACTCTGCAGAAAATGAAGCTCAGCAAGAAGGAAATGAGAGGTACAAGCTTCAGAGGTCTGAAATTTGGTCATAAGGAAATCCTGTTTCCTGCCGAGCATAAGAATTGATTCCAATGAAAACCAGTCCCTGAAATGGCACAAAACCTCATAAAGAAGGAAACAAAAGACAAGGTGAAAAAATACAACTAATATGGCATGTGAGAGTGGCACATTTTCAGGGATTTTCTTAAACTATGGCCACTAACAATGTTCGACAGTGTGTATACTTATACCATCGGAAAATTCAGAATTCCAGCAGTATTATTTCTGCCACAGCTCAGATTTTGTATGTTTGTGTTTAATAGCATTGTGACAAGCAGGACAAGGCCGAGGGCCATGAGAATGGAGTGAGGCCGGTGGCGTGATTGATAACCCTGGTATATTTTGAAGCATGGCAGCTGGTTTGAGCTAATTTAAGATGGACCTTAGTTGGTCCTTAGCTGGTTTAAGCTGGTCAAGTGGTCAAGCAACTAGCTCCAGCTCAGGACCAGCTCATGACCAACTAAGGACCAGCATAAACCAGCTGCCATGCTTCAAAACATACCTAACCAGCATATGCTGGTTTTTTCAACAGGGAATGAGTGTCACCTGCGTGCTACACCGGTCTCGTATCTCATGGAGGAGCTTCAGAAACGAGGAGCGTCAACAGTGAAGGACGAAAGAGGAAAATTCCTGGATTTACGTTGTTTTCTTTATGTGTGTGTGGCAATCGTCTTTGAGGGGCTGCTATACTTTTACTTTTGTTTTGCGCTTGTTTATTTTATAATTAAAGTTTGCTGAACGTTCGCCAGTTCCTGCCTCCTTCTTCCCTGAACAACTGACCTGGAGGTCAGAGGAAGGGGAAGATCTTATGTGATAGGGAAGACTATTCCAGAGCCTTGGAGCAGCCACAGAGAACGCCCATGTTAATGGGCCATGTTAAGCTTTAAATACAAAAAGCAGAATCTTAAGGTGATGATACACGGGCAACTTTTTGAGCAATGTTGCTGGGCAACCTGATGAAACACAGGGCAACTAATTAGGGCAACAGACAGTTGGCAGCAACTAATCAGCTCAATAAATACTTTATTATAAACACTTGTTAGGCACTTTATTTCAACTTTTCAAATATTTACTTCATTTTTATTAAAAATAAATGCCTTTCCGATCTGATTTGTGACAGGAAAAGGGAGAAGAGCGAGTTCAGCAAAAGGCTGATTCGAACCCCGCGTCGATCGCATCAAAAGCTATTCATATGTCAAACGCCCTACAGCCTACACTACTACAGCCGTTAAACAGACCCCGTCTTTTTAGTATTTAACTGAAATCATTCAATAGCTTCATTACAGCATACACACATTACTTTCGGACAGTTGTTGGTATTTTAAGCAATATATGAGGTAAATTCCCTGTTTTGGGTTGATGCATGACAACTTACTAGCGTAAAAAGATATAAATTCACACTCCTTTTCTCCGCTCCACTGCCGCTGAGAGGCCACCATCTTGTTTGAATTTTTTCTGAAATCTCCGAACCGGTCACGTGATCGGCTGCTAACATTCTGATTGGAGGATCTCAAAAAATTGCCCACGACCGATCTAACGTATCCAGATATAAATTTGTTGCTCATTCTCAATGGTAAAGTGCCTAAGCAACGTTGCTTGGCTACATTGCCCGGCAACATTGCTCAAAAAGTTGCCCCGTGTATCATCACCTTTAACGGATTCTGATTCTACAGAACTTGACCGGTAGCCAGTGTAGAGAGGCAAGTACAGGAGAAAAATGTGTGTGTTTTCTAGTGCCAGTTAATAATCTGGCTGCCACATTTTGCACCAATTGCAGACGTTCCAAAGATGATTTAGGCAAACCCAGATAAAGTGAATTACAGTAATCTAACCTTGATGTGATAAAAGCATGAATTACAGTTTCAAGGTTCTTCTTAGAAAGCATCTTCATCATTCTAGCAATTGATCTTAACTGGAAGGAACTACTTTTCACCACCTCACTGATCTGCTTATCAAACAACAAAGTGGGATCAAAAATAACACCAAGGTTTTTAACACAGTAGCACTTATGAGAAGAGAGGGGACCAAACTGATTGGCAATGCCAGAAGTAAGAGGTAATGGGCCAAACATGATTATTTCAGTTTTATCACTATTTAACTGTAAACAAAATTGTGTGCATTCAGCATTTGTCTTTTAGATTAGACAGAGATCAGGTGTTATTTTTAACAGAAAGATAAAGCTGAGTGTCATCGGTGTAAAAATGATACGATAAGTTGTGTTTTTGAATAATATGACCAAGTGGAAGCATATAAAGCAAAAATAAGAGGACCTAAAATAGAGCCCTGAGGAACACCAAATGAGCATGAGATGAGAAACTACACAAGTACACAAACTTTAGGAAATCAAACTTTATTAGGAGAAAAATTGTTCAATGTAGTGGAAATTATGCCACAACAGTGAGTGTCGTAAAAAAAAAGTGCTGTTTTTTAAATAATTTTTACACAATAAATATTGAAATGGGTCATATTTCTTACATTTTTGCAACATGTAGTAATTCAAATTTATGTGAAGTATTTTCATAGTTGAAGATTAAAAGTCTGGGTCTGGTACAAGGGTAAAACAATATTTATACAGAAAATGCATAAGAAAAGTAGCAAAAATAAATAACAATTGCATGATAAAAAAAAGTTTCCAAGACAGATTCAATGTGATGTCCATATAACAAAAAGAAAAATGTTTTATAAAAATTAATCTGTTTTTATAAAAAAAAAACCCTGGGGCATGAAAGTAGCTGAAGTCAAAGAAACCAGAAATGTATTTCATTGCCACCAAAAATATAGATTTCCAAGAAATGCTTCCATTGTCCATTTTTTTTTTTTCCTGTCACAAAGACAAAATTGTATTTTGAAATATGTCTGTGCTGTCTGTGGATTGCTGGTTTATACGATATACCGTAATGTAATAAAGGAGCCACTGTTATTGCTATGTTAGTATTTTGATGTTCCTTTAGTTTGTTTTATGTCATTCTAATATTTCGTAAGATATGTACATGGAATGTACATTTTAACATTAATATATAGTTTTTATTTCTGCACCACTATAATGAACTGCAAAAATAATTATGCTAAAATAATGCCTCGCCCTTGTTATGCTCCCAAAGCAGCTCCATTAAAACATCCTCTCAGTGTTGAAGATCCTGAGTTTTGTCATGAAGTTGAAGTAAATGTAGGCCAGACAGACCAGCATATTCTTTATCACATACAGTACTGGTGTTACAAATCCAAAAAGGCCAATTAGTGCCAATCTCATGACCAAGAAGGGGAGGTCCTGAAAGACCACGCCCAGAGGCGAGAGGAGGGAACTGTGAGGCATCAGGACCAATCGCATTGTAGAGAGGAAGCAGAAAAGGTAAACTGGAAATGCCCAGCCTGAAAAATATACAGCAGAGTGGCCTGCTACCCGAACCATCTCTACCGTGTCCAACCAGAACAGGAAACTGTCAGCAAAGACTTCAGCACGACTGTCGCTAGCCAGTAGGAAGCCAAGTGGTCCAGCATATGGAGGGGGAATGTTTTGGAAGGGTACGCCAGTATTTGGACCAGTTACGGTCATGCCAAGTTGCTGTCCGTGGTTGCCTGGTACTCTAGTAATGACACCATTCCCTCCAGGCAACCCTGGAACTGTAGTGTTGCCAAGATGGCCTTGAACTGTTCCATTGTTTGGCAATCCTTGAACTGTTGTTCTGCCTGAGAGACCCAGGACCGTCCCATTGCCCGGAATGCCTTGAACTGTAGTACCGCCAGGTAATCCTCGCATAATCCCGTTTGCTGCACCTGCTCCGTGTTCTGTGCCAGCAGTGCCAGCTGTCTGTGCAGGAAATGGACCCGTCATAGGAGTGACAATAGGAGTAACTCTTCCAACGTGTGTCACCAAGGTAGGAATGTCTGCATCCCGAGTCAGTTCGTTAGCTGTATTCACACACAAACACAAAAAAATAAGGAGCCCAGTTGGTGAAATATAAAGAAACATGTTTTGACCACATCAGTCTCCTTTCACATTATAAAATAGAAAGAGCAGTTATTAACTTTTAAGGTAAGTTTCATTAAAAAAAAGCAACATTTTGAACAAAAAGCTGAGAAAAATCTCGTTTTTGTCAAAGACTTTGTCCGGGTCGGATTCAGAATGATGATCAAAACACAGATGGAGTAGATCGAGTCCATCAACACCCCAAAAGCTTGTAAAGTCCTGTAGCTCATCCTGGGTCAACATTTCATTTGGTAACGTTACGCAGTTTTGATTTATATGCCGTTTAATGTTTGATGATCACTTTATTTTACACTTGCATCTGCTTACATATTGCTTCTTCTTCACATGTGTTTTGATCAGGAGAGTTTGTACTCTTTCAGAAGATGCGTAATAGCGCCCACTACCATATAACAGTGAAAACACGGAATGTTTTTTATGCGCATCATGTCAGTGACATATGGCTCTGTGATCAGTGGTAAATGCACTGCGAGTCTGACACAGTTATAATGTGCATTTGAAAAGGCAACATGCTTCAAACATCTTTCCAAACATGAGAAGCATTTATTAACATTTTGTCCAACAAAAGACAAAATTTAAAGTTATTACTCAAAACTCACTTCATAACGACAGTTGAGCATCCTTCTGTAAGATGATGTGGCTTCTTACACAGAATAAGGCAGTCGTGTGTTTATTAATCATGTTTTATCAATCAAAGCGTTTCAATCTTCTGTTTATTCAGCTACAGCCATAGTATGATGTCCATAGGGATTTCCTGGAATAATGTGCTTTATCTTCTGCAGCAGGGCATATATAGAGTTTCTGTACAAGAGCGCCCTCTGGCTTTCAGACAGAGCATTTACTACTGATCACAGAGCCATACAGCTCTGACAAGCTGCGCATAAAATAATCGCAGCTTTTGCCAAATCACCTGCAGTTTAATTCCGATTTAAAGGTGCCCTAGATTATGTTTTTAAAAGATGTAATATAAGTCTAAGGTGTCCCCTGAATGTGTCTGTGAAGTTTCAGCTCAAAATACCCCATAGATTTTTTTTTATTAATTTTTTTAACTGCCTATTTTGGGGCATCATTATAAACGCGCCGATTTTATGCTGCGGCCCCTTTAAATCCTGTGCTCTCCGCCCACAGAGCTTGTGCTTGCCTTGAACAGTGCCTTAACAAAGTTTACACAGCTAATATAACCCTCAAAATGGATCTTTACAAAGTGTTCGTCATGCATGCGTCGGATTATGTGAGTATTGTATACTGTTATATTGTTTACTTCTGATTTTGAATGAGTTTGATAGTGCTCCGTGGCTAACGGCTAATTCTACACTGTTGGAGAGATTTATAAAGAATGAAGTTGTGTTTATGCATTATACAGACTGCAAGTGTTTAATAATGAAAATAGCGACGGCTCTCTTGTCTCCGTGAATCCAGTAAGAAACGATGGTAACTTTAACCACATTTAACAGTACATTAGCAACATGCTAACGAAACATTTAGAAAGACAGTTTACAAATATCACTAAAAATATCATGTTATCATGGATCATGTCAGTTATTATTGCTCCATCTGCCATTTTTCGCTATTGTTCTTGCTTGCTTACCTAGTCTGATGATTCAGCTGTGCACAGATCCAGACGTTAATACTGGCTGCCCTTGTCTAATGCCTTTCATAATGTTGGAAACGTGGGCTGGCATATGCAAATATTGGGGCGTACACCCCGACTGTTACGTAATAGTCAGTGTTATGTTGAGATTCGCCTGTTCTTCGGAGGTCTTTTAAACAAATGAGATTTATATAAGAAGGAGAAAACAATGGAGTTTGAGACTCACTGTATGTCATTTCCATGTACTGAACTCTTGTTATTTAACTATGCCGAGGTAAATTCAATTTTTCATTCGAGGGCACCTTTAAAAAAAAAAAAAAACTTTTTCCACACATTTTCTAATTTTGAAGGCATTACAATTTGGATCATGCATGTAATTTTCTTTGGATCGGACATGCATAATGATTCTCCTTTCCTTGCATACACAAAAGAATGAGGTAACTATATCCACCTTTTTTCCAATGGTCCATGATGCTTTGTATAAATTATGGGACTAACTTCCACAAAAATGAAAACAATCAGCAATCATGAGTGACCTTCTCAAATGTTTGCTTTATATAAGCAATAATCGAATTTTTGAAAACTGTTGACATAATTTTTCCCCACCCGTAGACAGTCAAACGATAGAAGGAAAAAGCTCAACACTGCAAAAACACGTTGTAAAAAGAAACCTTTGAGGATCTCCAGAGCGCAAACACTAACACACACTGAAGCGTTTGCCAAATCTGTTTCACCTGAACAAAGAGCAAACAGCAGGTAACATGCAAACCTGAACATTAATCATGAAAAATACCTTATTTCGCCTAAAACGTGCCTGTAACCTCATAGCAAGGTTTGCTTATGTTTAATTATTCACTCCTTGCATAATTCGCAACTTATAAAACATCAAACATAATTTTGAACGTGTATGTTTGTTTTATTGATAAATGCAGACCATGCAACATTGTTTAGTGTTGTGAAATTAAAAAAAAGGCCACTCATTTATCTTAAAGGTGCCCTAGATTATGTTTTTAAAAGATGTAATATAAGTCTAAGGTGTCCCCTGAATGTGTCTGTGAAGTTTCAGCTCAAAATACCCCATAGATTTGTTTTTATTAATAATAATTTTATAATAAAATATAATTTGAATGAGTTTGATAGTGCTCTGTGGCTAACGGCTAATGCTACTCTGTTGGAGAGATTTATAAAGAATGAAGTTGTGTTTATGAATTATACAGACTGCAAGTGTTTAATAATGAAAATAGCGACGGCTCTCTTGTCTCCGTGAATCCAGTAAGAAACAATGGTAACTTTAACCACATTTAACAGTACATTAGCAACATGCTAACGAAACATTTAGAAAGACAGTTTACAAATATCACTAAAAATATCATGTTATCATGGATCATGTCAGTTATTATTGCTCCATCTGCCATTTTTCGCTATTGTTCTTGCTTGCTTACCTAGTCTGATGATTTGGTTGTGCACAGATCCAGACGTTAATACTGGCTGCCCTTGTCTAATGCCTTTTATAATGTTGGAAACGTGGGCTGGCATATGCAAATATTGGGGGCGTACACCCCGACTGTTACGTAACAGTCGGTGTTATGTTGAGATTCGCCTGTTCTTCAGAGGTCTTTTAAACAAATGAGATTTATATAACAAGGAGAAAACAATGGAGTTTGAGACTCACTGTATGTCATTTCCATGTACTGAACTCTTGTTATTTAACTATGCCAAGATAAATTAAATTTTTCATTCGAGGGCACCTTTAAAGGCACAATATGTAATTTTTCACCACTAGAGGTCGCTTAATCAAAACAAAGGCGTAGATTGATGACGCCTTGATTTCGAGAAATCATGAGAGGTGTTGTTCTTCACGTCTACAGCCGGTGGAAATGAATCCGAGAGGAGTCAGGCAGAAATCATATTCACGAATGAGCTAATGTGTGGCTGAAAGCCGTTGGAGCAGAGCGAGGCCGCTGGAACGATTGCTAACGAGAAACGAGTACGACACACGTCTCAAGAGCAGCTGAACTTTTATTATGCCGCAGACAAACTTCTTCTGATCATGTATATGTGGGGTAACACAGCACTGTTTATCATATTAGATACATTTGTGTGTTGTTCTAATGCTACTCTGTGTTCCCTCGGCGGCTGCTTTGAGACTCTTGTTGCACACCGCAGTAAGCTAGATCAATATTAGGCATGGTAAAACATGGTACTCGTGGTAAATCAAGAAAACAAGATTTTTGCTCACGTCTAATAAAACACATAATATATTAAAGCGTCTTTGTTAAAATGGCTAATTTCTCTGGATTTAAACATTCTTGGAAACGTTTGTGATAATGTAAGTACACAAGTCAACAAAATATATAACACTGTTCTAGTGTTTTTTGGATATTTGAACCCAAAAATCGTACATGTTGTGCCTTTAAGCAGCTGAATTTCAGAGGAACTCTAATAGCGAAACACTGAACCAGACTATTTGAATGCTGAGCGAGAAATCTCATTGGCTGCAGGATGTCCAAGTATTCAGTTTTATTTGCACATGAGTAAAGTACAGAACGCCCAATATAATATTCAAGTATAGTAACCAAGTAAAATTACACTACATCCCCACCAATTTTACACCAGAGCTTGGTTTAATCATGAGAAGTAGAAAACAAATGTTTTTAATATACTGCATGTAGACTTTGTTAAACATTCTTTTTTTACAGTGTTCTTCTAAACAAATTACCATTTCTCTACTTTTTAACATTCGTTGCACTGTTGTGCATTTACACCCTTCACTTTCTCATTCTTCTGTTAAACTTTGTGTTTGCCTTTAGAATCTTTTCCTGTGTGGATTAGTATTTCCTGAGCTCGTCACTCATATTAACCTCAAAAAGATGCTGACTTTCCTGTTATATTGTGATCTTGCATCAGCAGAAAACACACGGATGAGGCTTCACCTCTCATACTTTATTCTACCTGCTCTCCTTCTCTTGTACTCTTACTTCAACAGTCCCCCCTACTGGACACAATCAGTACATTCAGAGGAATTACTCACTCTCAAGATCTGAACAGCACATTTAGCACAACTGTAAGTAAAGCAGCATAACGCCAGCACCTGTGCTACATCATTCAAAGTCTTCAGAGGGCATACGAGAGCGTGATTGAATGGTATAGACTAGACCAGAGCTTCACAAACTTCAGGGGTGTAAAAAAAAGCTCCACGGCTCCGAGACCCCTCACGACCCCCGACCCCTCGCCTTGACCTTACACTCACCTTGACCAGTAAGTCTGCAAAATCGGATTCTTTCCACTATATCGATGCAGATCAGGGAGAGAAGAACCAATGACACCGGCAGTTCAGCAAACGTGTCCAACCTCAGATCATGTCTAATCTGTACCTAAAAAGGGAGAGAGAAAGACAGTAAGACCGTAGAGAGGTGTGTCCTTTTCAGTTGTGTGTTTTTCTCTCTGCACACCAGGGTTTGTTTTTTCACAAACACAGGCCTTGGAGCACCACTCTGGATAGGGAATTTCAGAATTGGGAATGATGAGCCAAGGCTAGAAACGCGTGTACCATTACACCCCAAACACATAATGATTTTTATACTGTACAACCTGTATATTCTATCCCCTAACTCTAAACACAGCCCTCACAGAAGACTTTCTGCATTTTCACATTTTCAAAAAATAAATATAATTTAAATATAAAAAAATATAATTTGGAATGATGTTCCTCATGGACACCAAAAAATGTCTGGTATTACTATCCTTGTGGGGACATCTGGACACCACAATGTAGGGCTTATCAGGACCACACACACACACACACACACACACACACCTATTTTTACATACAATAAAAAAAAAAAAAAAAAAAAAAAAACATTATATCCCATGGTGGATGGGAGTGGTAATTGGGGGCAGTGTTGTTCAGTTCAGTGATGTCTCACAGGGATAGTTCATCCAAAAACAAAAAGTATCCCATGATTTGCTCACCCTTAAGCAATCCTAGGTGTTTATGACCTTCTTTTAGCCAAACACAATCTGAGTCATATTAAAAAATATCCTGCCTCTTCCAAACTTTATAATGGTAGTGAATGGGGGGCGAGATTTTGAAGCCTAAATAAGTGCATCCATCCATCATAAAAGTAATCCATACAACTCCATGGGGTTAATAAAATGGATATTTATGGATATATATATTAATGGATATTTTTCTTACAAAAACACATCGCTTTGCTTCAGAAGGCCTTTATTAACCCCCTGGAGTCGTATGGATTACTTTTATGAAAGATGGATGCGCTTTTTTGGGCTTCAACATCTCGGGTACCATTCACTCCCATTATAAAACTTGGAAGAGCCAGAATATTTTTTAATGCTGATCGTGTTTCACTGAAAGAAAACCTAGGATGGCTTGAGAGTGAGTAAATCATGGGATAATTTTCGTTTTTGAGTGAACTATCCCTTTAAGTTTGGTAGTGGATATCAAGGCTCTGTTTCATCTGATCTGAAGGTGTCATCCAGGGAAGAGAGGAAGTCCTGTAACAAGTACATGACTTCAGCGTAGTGTTGTTTTTGGCGGCCTGTTTTAATTTTAGTTTTAGTCTAGTCTTTGTGTCAAGCGGTCATTTTAGTTTTTATTAGTTTTAGTCACGTTCATACTCTTTTTAGTCTAGTCAAGTTTCAGTTGACTAAAAATCTGAGCATTTTAGTCTTATTTTAGTCAGAATTATCCATGACTATTTTCGTCTAGTTTTAGTCGACGAAAACTGATGACTTTTAGTCAATGAAAATTGTATTTTAGTCTCTTTTTAGTAATGCAATTCTATTTTACCCAGTCAATATAGTATAAGTACCTAGTAGTATAGACAAAACCAAAATTTTCTTTTAGCCAAACCCATTTCAAACAAGGTTCTTATTATATTACTGTTACCTTATAGATAATACCTTATAATGCCTTGAGATGTCTCTTATCCCTTTAAGACCTGAAGGCTTTTTTAGAGGTTTTTTTCTTTCTGAGCGACACACAAAAAAGTAAAGACTCATAACTCCAAAACTGTAGCAAGGAGAGTCAAAAGGTAGGTATCATTTGATATAACTCTTTTTAATTTTTTAGAAAATATAAATTACATTCCATTTGGACATTTTCATGCTGAAAAACTGCTGATAAAAGACAAAAAACAAATTTATATATATATTTTTATAATTTTTAATTTTTTTTTGTTTGACATGGAATAACTCAGGAAAGCAATAAGATCAGAGAAAAATTATTTTTTGGTGATGCTCTCCTACATGTGAGCTGCTTCTGGTTCAAATTTTGTGGCATAAAGTATAGTTAAATAAAGTGTTATTCGTTTTTTCGCAGCTAGATGGCGCCCACGGACGGTAAACTCCGGTTTAAAAGGCACTTCTCAGCACTCGTTAGGAGTTTTTCAAAATGGTTAAATGCATTAAAAAGCCGAGTTTCTAAGCTTTAAGATGATACTCATTTTGTGTTATTCCATGTTGGAAAACGAACATGGATGGGTCCGGGATCATTGGATACACACTGCATCCCGGAAAGATGACACATGTTTTTAGCCAAGTATGTTAAATCATTTCCTGTGTAATATCTTAAGTTATGAGCTTCATGTGTTGTTAGATTGAGCTGTAAAACTTCTGCAATTCTTCAGTCACTTCTTTTGCACACACAAATGGCAAAATCAAAGTGTCCCTCTTGATGCAAAAGGCATCCTTTTGTTCAAATTATTAATAAACATTTGTAAAATCTGAAGACAGTTTATATACAGCGTGCATAGAATCTCAAGACAATGAAGGATAGCAAAATTTCACTTCGTTTTCTGTGAATAGTCACACATGAATTTACCTCAGAGCTGGCTATAAGGAAGGCAAAACAGGGCAGTGTTGAGAGAACCACATAGGCCAATGCAACAGGTCTCCTGAAGGGAGAAAACAGTTATGCCATGATATCATATTGAGATTTGATCAAAGAACAGTTATGAGTGACATAATGCTAATTATTTACTAAATTGTGTTAGCTAATTAGTTAGCTAAAGTTAACTTAACATTGCATTTACACCCCAATCCTATTGCTGCACAGTTGCACTGTGTTAAAGGGGTCCTATAACGCCCCTTTTCACAAGATGTAACATAAGTCTCTGGTGTCTCCAGAATGTGTCTGTGAAGTTTCAGCTCAAAATACCCCACAGATCATTTATTATAGCTTGTCAAATTTGTGTGTGTCCCTTTAAATGCAAATGAGCTGCTGCTCCCGCCCCCTTTCCAGAAGAGGGCAGAGCTTTAACAGCTCAACAACAACAAAGCTGGAGAATCTCACGCAGCCAAAATGACGAAAGTGTTCAGCCTTACATTGTTCAAACCGGAGTCGACACTGATGGAGAGACTCAGGAAGAAGTTACAACTTTTAGACGTTTCTGAATGGTTAGTGGATAAATTGATGCAGTTGCTGTGGAGTTGATTCAACTCATCCACTAGCATGTGCCGTCATGTTCATCTTTTGTGTTGAATTGACCCTCGTTTGTGAAGCAGTCCGGCGTAAAATGACGGCATGACAACAACACTCTACTACAACAACTCTTCCTCTTCTCTAAAGCAGCCCAACATGACCCCGCCCCCTTTGTTGTGTGTTCTAGGGGGCGGGGTTTATGTAAATTTTAGGGTTTGTGATGTCACAAACCCAGGAAGAAGCTGGTTGTAGTCCCTACCAGTCCCTTTAAAAGCGATTTCCGTAAAAGAAAATATCTCTCTTTGCATTGAACTTTGAGCATCGTAACTTTGCAGATGTTGTTTATGCTCAAACAGCAACATTACACACTAACTAAAGTTAAAAAAGTGAAATCATAATCAAGGACCCCTTTAATACAAATATGGTAATCATTCAGTACCATGGCACTGCAATGCTAAATTACCTACACATTCATATGCTTTTTTAAATGATTCTTCACGGTGCTTCAAATAATACCACAATATTATTGTATCATGTCTGTAAAATGTGATTTTACCATGATAACATATCCAAAAAAGAAAAAGGTAAGCTAATTCTTTTTTCAGCATTTTCATGGTTCTCTGTGAAGCTGTTTATATGTTGCATGAAAGCCAGAAGAAAAGTCTCTCATGTTTTCTCTCACCACTTCTTCCGTGCAACCAGTGCCTTCTTCTTCATGAACACCATATACTTCATAGGCAACCAAATCAACATTGCCACTGATGTCACATAGGCCACAGATGAAGCCACAATCAGCCAATACGCTGTAGTAGAATTCCCACCAGGCGGCTGGCTTTTCACTCGAGCTACAATTAGGGCAAAACGTTGCATTATGATGAAAAGTGGAACACAGAAGCTGGCAAACTGAAGCACCTCACAAACAGCAAACTTAATCCTGCTCCCTGAGCCCATGCTGTGGAAGGGATGCGAGGAAAAAAAAAAGAAAAGAAAAAGAAAAAAATGAGCTGTTGTTGGCCTCTAGTTCCCAAACTGCAGGGGCGGGTGTGTATTGTGCCAAAGCACTGGCATATTCCACCCACACCAATGAAGCGAAGAGCAGCTGGTGAGGCTAATGCTTACTCGGCACTCACCATTGTGTGGCCTGAACACATTACATTAACAGACATCAGGCAACACACAAACTACCAGAGCACATTTTATGCACAAACTACAATAGCTATGTTTCCACCGAAAAATGCGAATTTAACTCATGTGCAAAATTGGAATATTGCACAAAACATCTGCAAATAAAGCAGCATTTCCATGTTCAAGAGAACAAAAGGTGGACAAAAGGTGACACTGGCCCACTGAAGTCATCACCAAAGTTTATAGTGAAAAATCTCAGGATGTTTTCACGTGCACATTTGTTTTGCATTTGTTCTGTACTTGGATTATTTGTTTTGATGCATGCTTACATTACGTGCATGTATGTATGTGTAAGTAACAGGATCAGGATCCTATATTTGGTGGCGTCTTCAGTTTACACTGATTTCTTCGTAGCAGGGAGGGGGGCTAATTTTAGAATCTGCTGAAACACTTGTTTAGATACTGTGTCTTTGGCCTTCCCCTGCTATACTGCATCTTCAGCATTTGGGGAAATAACGTTAGTTCAAACCAAAATGAAATTTCTGTCATTAATTACTCACCCTCATGTCGTTCCACACCTGTAAGACCTTCATTTATCTTCAGAAACACAAATTAAGATATTTTGATGACATCCGAGATGTATCTGAACCACATAAGGGGCTTTTCACAGTTCCTTGAACTATGGGCTGAAGTACCCAGATTTTGCCATGTTCGCACCACAGGAACTAGGAATGATTTGAGTTGGAGGAACTCTTTTTGGAGGAACTAAATTAGCTCCTACTTCAAAATAGGGTCTAAACCAGCTCTATAGGAACTATCAGTGATGGTGATTGGTTAAACGCATGTCAAGCTTTTTAAAAAGCTGTGTAAACATATTTACTTTATAAACATAGAAACAGAGATAACGGCATTTACCTGTTGTCTGCAGGGTTGTGTTCTTTTCTCTGCCTCGATGATATGTAATACTGAAAGTTGTCAAAGGAGATTTC
This sequence comes from Megalobrama amblycephala, assembly GCF_018812025.1. Taxonomy (NCBI): domain Eukaryota; kingdom Metazoa; phylum Chordata; class Actinopteri; order Cypriniformes; family Xenocyprididae; genus Megalobrama; species Megalobrama amblycephala. The sequence continues at coordinate 61,435,895 of NC_063046.1, forward strand.
ATATCTTAGCCCCACATTTTGCTCTTTCAGTCACGTAAATTATGCATTTACATCTCCGTTATCACGAAACCTACAACACACAACAAACACAGTTCTGATCACGGCATCTTCCATCTACTGTTTTTTAGCGTTTGTAAATGCCACGCTTAAAGACGCTGTCGGCCGCTTCTCAGTTCCTATTCCCGGTGCAAATACAACCAGGAACATGGCCTGGGGGAGAAATTAGTTCTTGGGGAACTATCCTAGTGGATAGTTCCTATAATTGAGTTCCTAGAACTATTCGGTTTGAAAGCCCCTATATAGGCAGCAACGTCATAGCACTTTTCAAGACCCAGAAAGGTAAAGACAGTGTTAAAATAATTCACCGGACTACAGCGGTTCAACCTTAATGTTATGAAGCGACTAGAATATATAACTTACACAAAAATAACTTTATTCAACAATTTATTCCGTTTCATGTCATTCTCATTACGCTGTTTACATTGTAGAGTGCAGCGCTTCTGGGTTCTACGGCGACTCAATATTATTAAACATTATATACCTTAAAAAGACTCCAGATGTGTTTACGTGTGAAATTTAAAATGCCACATCTTAAAGGCACAATATGTAATTTTAGCCACTAGAGGTCGCTTATTCTAAACAAAGGTGTAGCTTGATGAAGCATTGATTTCGTGGAATCATGGGAGGTCTTGTCTTCACGTCTACAGCCGGTGGAAAAGAATCCGACGGGCTAAGGCAGAAATCATATTCATGGATGAGCTAATGTATTAAAGATTTATTAACATTACTGTAGTATGAAGCAGGGTGGGGCTGAAAACCTTTGGAGTGGAACGAGGAGCGATTGCTAATGAGAGATGAGTGCGACACACGTCTCGAGAGCAGTGGAACTTTTATTATGCCACAGACGAGCGCTTGCACTTCTTCCGGTTAACCGTATGTAGGGTATTGCAGCGCTGTTTATCATATTAGATACATTTGTCTGTTGAAAGTTGTTATAATGCTACTCTGCGTTCGTTTGGCAGCTGCTATGAGACACTTGTTGCACACTAGATCGATATTAGTCATCGTAAAACATGGTACTCACAGTTAATCAAGAAAACGAGATTTAAACAATAAGACTCATGGTGTGCTCACACCAGACGCAAATGAAGCATTAAGAGTGAATGATTTACATGTTAAGTCAATGCAAAGATGCGAATAGACATCCTGTGGCGCGAATCGCGCGAATGACGCAGCGCAAATTGAGCGTTTCTGGCGTTTGACGCGCATAATGCGTTATTCGCGCGAGTTGACAAATCTGTCAAATCAATTACGAGGCAGAAATCCGCAACAACAATGGAGGACAAAATCTTAGTCGCTGTATGTGGATACCCGGAGCTGTACGATACATCTTCATACTTTTATAGAAACAGGAATAAAAAGGATCTTGCTTGGAAGAAAGTGAGTGAGGAGGTCGGACAATCTGGTAAGTTGTAAAAACGCTCTTTACTCAATTTGAGCTATATATATATATATATATATATATATATATGTATGTATACATATTGAGACTACAAGCTAGCTAAAGCCGGCAAATTGAGCTTATTCGCCGTATTCTTTCCCGCTGACGAGTTGATGTGTTTATTCAGAGGAAGTGTGCAGAAACGAGACGAGCCGCCTGGCAGAAGCCCCTCTCATGACGCGAATTTGTGTCTGTTGTGAAGTGAATTTCACACGAGAATGAAGCGAGTAATGTTCATGCATCCAACAACGTCCGAATAACATGATTTATTTGCCCAAATCGTGTCTGGTGTGAACACTCCATAACTGTGTTGAGCTATATAACATGATTAGTTTTCTGTCTATAAATATAGGGCTGGACAATTAATCGAAAAGTAATCGAAACCGAAATTCAGAACCTCTAACCGACGTAATTTTGACGTGAACTACAAGGGCAACAAAAAAATAATAGAGGTAAAATGTTCACTTAATCGAGATTTTGAGAAGGTCATTGCCGAAATGAAAATTCGCATGCGAAACTTTCGCACGTTAAAAAATAAATTCGACCTCACGTTATGTCAATCGCGTTTGCACACTGCCTCCGAAACTTTCGTCCGTCAAAAAAATATTCGGATCAGGTTCGATTTTCTGCGTTTTTCGCATCCCTGGCACGCATTTTGAGAGACGTTTTGACAATTCAGAGCCACCGTACGCGAACGCAAAAATCCAGAATGCCATCTGACAAGTTGATCCACGTCGTCTACAGCACAAAACAGCAGCACTGAATGACAAACAACGTGAGGAATACAAAGAGACCGAATATAAAGTCAGATTGTGCCAGTAGTAAAGCATCAAACTGAGCCACTGACATCCTGAAGTAATCTTTGAAATGCTCGGATAATCCCGCAGCTCCTTGATGAGGTGAACTCTCCTTTCTCTCTATGCAATCTCGGGGATTGAATGGACCCAATATTTCCTCTTTCTTTTTCTCCTTTTAAGAAGAGAGGAGACAACTATTCATGCTTACTTCTTGAATACTTCATTTTGTATTGTTTTGCGATTTTTTTCGCAATGCATTCTTTAATACGCATCGGACTCAATGTGCAAGGTCTCTGTGCGTGACGAATTTTTAGGACTGCGAATACGAAAAAAACACATGCGAAAATTTCGGACTCAGTGTGCAAAGGCCTTTATCGTCCAGCCCTATATAAATGTATCCAAACAGTTGTTCCCCTGTCTAATAAAACACATAATATATTAAAGCGTCTTTGGTGTTTCCATGGTTTAAAATAAAACTGGAAATCGAGAGTAACGCGGGTATGATGTCATTGATGGGCGATTTAATCCAAAATCTTACATATTGTGCCTTTAAAGCTAAGATGATACTCTAATAAGAGTTTATATGTATGCTGTTGTTCAGAAATCCCTTCACAGCTCCTCCAGGATTATTATTATTCAGGGCACAAGCAAGTTCATAAGGTTATTGTTTTATTTTTATGGCTGAAGAACTGAAAGTGCAAAGAGCCCAATTTGTTATATGTTCCCAGTTTTTCTGAACTTTTGTGTTGTATTTCTAGTTTCCTGTTTCCTGGGTCTAGTTTTGTAGTCCATTTGTAGTCACATTGTTCAGTTCTGTCACAGTTCCTTTGAAGAATTCTAATGGGTGGTAGTGATGAATCTTTCACAAATCTTTTGTTTTTTAGTGTATCAGCGTAACACATATCAATGTTTCGGTGTGTGATTTTATCAAAGGCTACTTTAATGTCATACTTTTTCAAATTAGTGGGCACTGATCTGATAAATGCATGAATCAGTATAGATGTAGTTGATATTTTAACCTATCTTGGGTCGTTTTTGCAAATTTAAAGTCAGTTTTTTTGTCAATTGTCTGTAATTGCCTTGATTAGCCAAGCTCCCTCTCTCTCAATAAATAAAATAAACTAGCCTAGTTACACTCCATATGATGTTGTATAGTTGTAATTATATTTTAAAGTTTACACCTTCATAAATCATTTGCAACTGGTGTGTAAAAAACGTCATGCAAGCTTTGTTATCATTTTTAGCATTACAAAGTGAGAATCATTTAGCGAAGAAGTTACGATCAAATAATCCAGGACATCAAATCAATCATAATGAGAACAGAAAACAAGTTACTAAATGTAGAACATCAATGTTCCTCAAAATATGGATTTTACAGGAGTAACAGGTAATATTCTAGCATTAGCTTCTCAACTCACTCACACTCCCTTAAAATGGTAAGCGGTAACGTTACAGCTCCCGCGCTCTTGGGCGCCACCGCATGGTGAGAATGAATATAACAGCCTAAACTGTGAAAGCAACGGCACTATTCACACTGAGGCACACTATAAAAATGCATATACAAAAACATTTCATTGATTAGGCAACACATAGATTATACATTAGTTTACTGCTACACCCAACTAACTGCTATTTAACAATCTTATTTATTACTACTAATTTAATTATTTTTCTGCTTTGGGGATGAACAAGGATGTTATCACAATAATCTCCCCTCTGGGCACAGAAATAGTGGCCAGCTTGGATGCGAGTTTGTAACAGGATCTTACAATGTGCTTGTGATGTGAACACAACACATTTAGGCACTCAATGCATTGACTGATAGTCATGGATTTAATACAATAGAGGCGAGCAAACATGACGCAGGTCTATTTGAAAACATTAAAGAAAATAATCTGCCAAAAAAGTTGTCTATAAAATCATTCCAGATGTGCATAATTGAATTAGAAAAGGGTTTTTCCTGCCTTGACACTCAGTGGCCCCTCCAGAGATGACCAGCCCCCGCCGACAGCTGTGCTCGCGCGAGGTTTTTGTGACTTTCTCAGTGTGTGGCAGCAGGTACCATGGCGTCCGGCGAGGAGGACGGGACTGTCGACGAGAAGGAAACCAACAACAAGAAGAAGCGGACGAAAGGCGCCATCGCAACGGCATGGCTCGCGTTCTACAACATCGCCATGACCGCCGGGTATCGCTGCTGAAAGTTTTACTTTGAACTTCTTTTATTCGCTCTGCTTGCTGAATGTAGTCGTGTGTCTGTTTATAGTTTCGGCGCATTGTAAATCACTCGACTGGTCAAGACTAATTTGAAAGCTCCAAGATACACTGTTGCATTAAAGCCTCACAGAGCGCGTGGGTAATTGTTAGTTTTGTTCTATAGAGGTCGGCCGTTATAGTTATACTGGGATATTCCTCACAGCCTTTCCTAATACGGTACCGCACGCGTCATTCCGCAACTGTCGCAGATATGTTTAGCGCTGACACTGGAACTCGCTCGACAGGCGAAATTTAACAAAGAAAAATGAAATGCACGGTAATGATAGTGAAAGAGCCGATCTCAACCAGCGTAAACTTTACAAATCTTGTGGGGGAAAAAAAGAAAGCGCTTATTTCTATTAAATATGTAGGCAACTTAAAGAGAATATATATTTATAAAGTTCACTTTGTACTAATTTGAATAATCTTTCGTTATGCTTTAAATAAGTATCACTATCATACTAAAGAACATGTACTTTGTTATAATTTTAACAGTAGTCATGTGTTATTCAGTATTACATTTAAAGTAATGTAAACTAAATTGCAACTTCGCCGTTACAAATGTGTAATATAATCTATTACATACAAAGAAATTGCATTAAAGTATTTTAGTTTGCTGAAAATGATTTAGACACTTAAGGCATGTAGTGTCTACAAACAAATTATGCGATTTTTAATCAGCTGGTGATTTTTAGTGACTTCACGCAATATCTGGATCAACATGCACATTCCCAAATTTCTATGCATCCTAATTTTTGTTAATATGTAATTCATTATTTGCAGGAGCTCATTGCTTCTATCTTCAATTAAACTGCTAACAGTGATTGTAAATTAAATTGCCTAAATTATTACATTATTAACTAACTGCATTCTCTAAATTGTAATGTTATGCATTTTCTGTAAAGCTGCTTTGAAACGATATGTATCGTGAAAAGCGCTGTACAAATAAATGTGAATTGAATTGAACTTCCTGTCAGTGACATGATCCATGGACACGTTCCTCTATTGCTTGATAGAAAATCAAAGTGTGATTTTGAACAAAATAACCATTGTTAATTTAAATTCAAGCCCAAAAAATATGCTAATGCTGTCTCTAATATAAATGCCACTATTTTTTTCTCTTATGCAATGACTTTCATGCATAGAAGTGTGGCTTAAAGGGATAGTTCACCCAAAAATGAAAATTATCCCATGATTTAGTCATCCTCAAGCCATCTTAGGTGTATATGACTATGTCTTCTTTCGGACGAACGCAATTCAAAATATATTTAAAAAAATATCCTTAGTCCTCCATGGTTTATAATGGGAGTGAATGGGGGCCTGCGTTTTGAAGCCAAAAATAATGCATCCATCCATTAAAAAAATGTAATCCATACAGCTACAGGGGTCTGAAGCGAAGCAATGCATTTTCGTAAGAAAAATATCCATATTTAAAACTTTATAAATTCAAAAAACTATTTTGCGGCGGACGACCGTTCACAGAATGCGCAAGTCGATTTGCGGCGGAAGAGTATCCTTTGACCTCACGCACAACGTAATGACGAACGCAGAGGAGAGAGCAAAGCAAAACACCGGTCACGGATTATAAGTCTAAAACGAAAGAGAAATGACGGAGGATTTTGATATAAGAGAAGAGGAGATTAAATTTGTATGCATTATTTGTTTGAACCGCGTTCGCATTCTGTGAACGGTCGTCCGCCGTTTAAAAATATCTCCGACTGTGTTCGTCTGAAAGAAGATAGTCATATACACCTAGGATGAGTAAATCATGGGATGCTTTTCATTTTTGGGGGAACTATCCCTTTAAGTGACTAAATACTTTTTACTTTGTATCTTTAGTTATTAAACTATAGTTGAAATATTATTGGTCTAAGAAAACAGGACAAGCTCTTATATAGTGTTCTTTTTCAGTTGTCAGCCATTTTGTAATAATGTCCAAAATCATCCCATTATGCATTGCAATGAGAAGTGTACAACCCATGTACACCCAACATCTATTTGCCCATAATGCACTGTGAGTGTCACATGCTTTGACAGCAGAATCCTGCAGGTGCAAGTTTCTTTTCAAATGCAAGTTCTATGACTTGCCAGTTAGCTGAATGTCACTTATATTTACATGGCAAGTGTGGCAAGGCTTCTATAGACATTGGATGTGATCTTGTATTGCAGGTGGCTTGTACTGGCTGTTTCCATGATCCGCTATTACCTTCAGAGAGGCACCCATAAAGGCTTGTACAAAACTATAGCAAGGACACTCAAATTTTTCCAGACATTTGCACTATTGGAGGTAAGATTTTTTTAACCACCATGATATATGATATTAACCTTTATTTTACTCCAGTGTTGCAGTTGTCTCTCAAAGAAAAACAACAACCTTCTCCTGTGAAAAAAACTTTAAACGCTTTCCTTTTCATTTTACTATTTGTATTAACAATTGCTGAATGTGTTATTCTCAGGAAACAATATGTGCCGTTTTTAAAAAATATCTTAATTTGAAAGTTTCCTCAAGCTCAAAGTATTCCGTAACCACAACACTGTCTAATGAACATTTCTTATCTAAACTCACTGGAAAATAAAACTGAAAATCAATGTAGCAGTGGTACTGTACTTCCAACATATAGAACTCAAAAGGAAGCATATATAGGGAAAATAACAGTGGTCCCAAAACCGAGCCCTGAGGAACGCCACATACTACATGGGCCAATTTGGGGGGAAAATTCCCTATATTCACAGCAAATATCCTATCCTTTAGATATAGGAGGCATACCACTACTCGTTCCAAACAAAAGTGAGCTACATAATTCACAAATTAACACCCTTACACACACCCTGTGAACTCTCTTTTCTACATTTCTACAGATTTGCATTTTCAGACTGTACTTCCCATTTCAGTGGTTAAATGGCCTTAAACAATTACTAAAGCTACAAAAATACTGCATTCTCAAATACATTTATATCATGCATGGATTGCTTCCAACACTGCAAGAGCTGGTGGCGCCATCTAGGATCAGTCCAGGCAGAAGTAGATATAGACAACTGACTTGTCGTTCTGTTAGTGAGGTCTGAGACTTTGAGTCCTATCTGAGCCAGACATACAATTTGTGTTTCTTTTTTTCTTTTTTCACTCTTTGTATGAAGGTCTGTCACCATAAGCAATATTATTTGACCACAAACTGACTAAAATACAGAGAATGCAATGACATGAATCATAAAAATGGATAGCATGCTTGTATCTATGTTTTGATCTATCTTCATTTCGTTTTCTTACGCTTTGGTTCTTCTGTTTTTATTTCAGGTCGGACACTGTGCTATTGGTATGTACTATATTTACTATGCGTTTACTATATTTACTATATGTACTATGTTTTTCAGTTGTTGTTTTTGGTGTGTTAAAGGAATTGTGCGGACATCTGTAATTGTGACTGGGGTCCAAGTATGTTCTCGGATATTCATGGTCTGGTTTATTACAAACAGCATCAGACAGGTCAGTATTCTTGATGAGGAAATTAACCAATAACCATAAAACCAATGGGAATTATGGGACATATTCACTGTTCTCCAGTGGATAATCTCTAAATGGGCTGTTACATTTTAAATATTGTTTTCTTTCATTTGAAACACATGCTAAGATTCAGAACGAGGAGAGTGTGATCTTGTTCGTAGTGGTATGGACGATTACAGAGATCACTCGCTACTCTTTCTACACTTTCAATCTGCTCCACCATCTGCCATACTTCATCAAGTGGGCCAGGTACACTCGATCGCTGCCCGGTGTGGTTTCATTGAGCATGTCTGCTACTCACAAAGACACTGTTTAGAGTTTCACATTATGGCTGCGTCAAAAATCTCATACTTCCCTACTATATAGTAGGCGAAAAACAGTGTGTGACAAAAGAAGCATGTCCGAATTTACAGTACTCATAAAACAGTACCCGGATGACCTGCTACTTCTGGCGATGTTCTGAAGTGTGCATTAGATGGACACTACTATCCCATTATGCCATGGGAGAGGATTTATTAATGGCAGTGAGGAGATGCAACTGACGCTGGTAGGTCACATGGTATGACAACATATGTAGTACATCCTGATTACACTCATACTATATAGAACATACATTTTAGTGGTTGCAAAAGTAATTACTTATTCAAATAAGTTCCTTACTCAAGAGAGCATGCGATTTGGAACGCAGCCGAAGTCTTATTACAGCTCTTGTTGTAGAAATTCTCAGAACCCTAAACTGATTGTTTTGAGCAATTAACATTTACATTTGTGGCCTTTTTAAAAAACTAGATTGGGCATGTGTTCGAAGTTCTTTTGGGGGACATTAAGGTTTTCTTTTCACAAATTAACACCCTTACACGCACCCTTTGTGAACTCTCTGGTGATTTTTTTCGCATCAGATTTGTATTTTCAGACTGTATTTTCCATTTCAGAATTGTGAAATGGCCTTAAACAATTACTAAAATGACTGCATTTTCAAATAATTTCAAATTTATTTCATGCATGGATTGCTTCCAACACAAGAGTTAGTAGCGCCATCTAGCAGCTGTGTGTAGAACTATTAGCATCTCAGCCAGGGTCCATAATTAAAGGGATAGTTCACCCAAAAATGAAAATTTGCTGTTAATTTACTCACCCTCAGGCCATCCAAGATGTAGGTGACTCTTTCTTCTTCAGTAGAACAGTAAAGAAGATCTTTTTTTTTTTTTTTTTGCTAAAACCGTGGTCCTCTGTGATTCATATAATGGAAGTCAATGGGTGCCATCACTTTGAGATTCAAAAAAACATGCAGACAAAACAAAGGTAATACCTGAGGCTCCTGATGATACATTGAGGTCTTAAGAAGGGAAACGATCGCTCTATGCAAGAAACTGAACATTATTTACAATATTTTTACCACTAATCCACAGCCTTGGCAACGGTCCTGACTACCTTTCAGTAGTACTTGATTCCCTTTGGGATTCTGTCTGTTTGCAGACTTTTCTTTACACTTTATTTCCATGGTTCACTTTAGACATTTTACTAACTATAACTTTGCAACTACATGTCAACAAACTCTCATTAGAGTATTAGTAGACTGATAGGGTTAGTAGAATAAGTTGACATGTAGTTGCAAAGTTACTTATAATCAGTAGAATGTCTGTTGGGAGCATCAAAATAAAGTGTTTGCAGATATTAAGCAGACCGTCTCTAATACTCTAATGACTGCTAGTTGGCATGTAGTTGCAAAGTTAGTAGTCTGAGCTCCACCCCTTAGTGGAGTTAGTAGTTAGTTCGTAGTCTGAGCTCCACCCCTTAGTGGAGTTAGTAGTTAGTAGTCTAAGCTCCACCCCTTAGTGGAGTTAGTTAGTAGTTAGTTAGTAGTCTGAGCTCCTCCCCTTAGTGGAGTTAGTAGTTAGTAGTCTAAGCTCCACCCCTTAGTGGAGTTAGTAGTTAGTAGTCTGAGCTCCACCCCTTAGTGGAGTTAGTTAGTAGTTAATTAGTAGTCTGAGCTCCACCCCTTAGTGGAGTTAGTTAGTAGTTAGTTAGTAGTCTGAGCTCCACCCCTTAGTGGAGTTAGTTAGTAGTTAGTTAGTAGTCTGAGCTCCTCCCCTTAGTGGAGTTAGTAGTTAGTAGTCTGAGCTCCACACCTTAGTGGAGTTAGTTAGTAGTTAGTTAGTAGTCTGAGCTCCTCCCCTTAGTGGAGTTAGTAGTTAGTAGTCTGAGCTCCACACCTTAGTGGAGTTAGTAGTTAGTAGTCTGAGCTCCACACCTTAGTGGAGTTAGTAGTTAGTAGTCTGAGCTCCACACCTTAGTGGAGTTAGTAGTTAGTTAGTAGTCTGAGCTCCACCCCTTAGTGGAGTTAGTAGTTAGTAGTCTGAGCTCCACCCCTTAGTGGAGTTAGTAGTTAGTAGTCTGAGCTCCACACCTTAGTGGAGTTAGTTAGTAGTTAGTTACTAGTCTGAGCTCCTCCCCTTAGTGGAGTTAGTGGTTAGTAGACTGAGCTCCACACCTTAGTGGAGTTAGTAGTTAGTTAGTAGTCTGAGCTCCACCCCTTAGTGGAGTTAGTAGTTAGTAGTCTGAGCTCCACACCTTAGTGGAGTCAGTTAGTAGTTAGTTAGTAGTCTGAGCTCCACCCCTTAGTGGAGTTAGTAGTTAGTAGACTGAGCTCCACACCTTAGTGGAGTTAGTTAGTAGTTAGTTAGTAGTCTGAGCTCCACCCCTTAGTGGAGTTAGTTAGTAGTTAGTTAGGAGTCTGAGCTCCATCCCTTAGTGGAGTTAGTTAGTAGTTAGTTAGTAGTCTGAGCTCCACCTCTTAGTGGAGTTAGTTAGTAGTTATTTAGGAGTCTGAGCTCCATCCCTTAGTGGAGTTAGTTAGTAGTTAGTTAGTAGTCTGAGCTCCACACCTTAGTGGAGTTAGTAGTTAGTTAGTAGTCTGAGCTCCACCCCTTAGTGGAGTTAGTAGTTAGTAGTCTGAGCTCCACACCTTAGTGGAGTTAGTAGTTAGTTAGTAGTCTGAGCTCCACCCCTTAGTGGAGTTAGTAGTTAGTAGACTGAGCTCCACACCTTAGTGGAGTTAGTTAGTAGTTAGTTAGTAGTCTGAGCTCCACCCCTTAGTGGAGTTAGTTAGTAGTTAGTTAGGAGTCTGAGCTCCATCCCTTAGTGGAGTTAGTTAGTAGTTAGTTAGTAGTCTGAGCTCCACCCCTTAGTGGAGTTAGTTAGTAGTTATTTAGGAGTCTGAGCTCCATCCCTTAGTGGAGTTAGTTAGTAGTTAGTTAGTAGTCTGAGCTCCACCCCTTAGTGGAGTTAGTTAGTAGTTATTTAGGAGTCTGAGCTCCATCCCTTAGTGGAGTTAGTTAGTAGTTAGTTAGGAGTCTGAGCTCCATCCCTTAGTGGAGTTAGTTAGTAGTTAGTTAGTAGTCTGAGCTCCTCCCCTTAGTGGAGTTAGTAGTTAGTAGTCTGAGCTCCACCCCTTAGTGGAGTTAGTTAGTAGTTAGTTAGTAGTCTGAGCTCCACCCCTTAGTGGAGTTAGTAGTTAGTAGACTGAGCTCCACACCTTAGTGGAGTTAGTTAGTAGTTAGTTAGTAGTCTGAGCTCCACCCCTTAGTGGAGTTAGTAGTTAGTAGACTGAGCTCCACACCTTAGTGGAGTTAGTTAGTAGTTAGTTAGGAGTCTGAGCTCCATCCCTTAGTGGAGTTAGTTAGTAGTTAGTTAGTAGTCTGAGCTCCACACCTTAGTGGAATTAGTTAGTCGTTAGTTAGTAGTCTGAGCTCCACCCCTAGTGTAGTTAGTAGTTAGTAGACTGAGCTCCACACCTTAGTGGAGTTAGTTAGTAGTTAGTTAGTAGTCTGAGCTCCACCCCTTAGTGGAGTTAGTTAGTAGTTAGTTAGTAGTCTGAGCTCCTCCCCTTAGTGGAGTTAGTAGTTAGTAGTCTGAGCTCCACCCCTTAGTGGAGTTAGTTAGTAGTTAGTTAGTAGTCTGAGCTCCACCCCTTAGTGGAGTTAGTAGTTAGTAGACTGAGCTCCACACCTTAGTGGAGTTAGTTAGTAGTTAGTTAGTAGTCTGAGCTCCACCCCTTAGTGGAGTTAGTAGTTAGTAGACTGAGCTCCACACCTTAGTGGAGTTAGTTAGTAGTTAGTTAGGAGTCTGAGCTCCATCCCTTAGTGGAGTTAGTTAGTAGTTAGTTAGTAGTCTGAGCTCCACACCTTAGTGGAATTAGTTAGTCGTTAGTTAGTAGTCTGAGCTTCACCCCTAGTGTAGTTAGTAGTTAGTAGACTGAGCTCCACACCTTAGTGGAGTTAGTTAGTAGTTAGTTAGTAGTCTGAGCTCCTCCCCTTAGTGGAGTTAGTAGTTAGTAGTCTGAGCTCCATCCCTTAGTGGAGTTAGTAGTTAGTAGTCTGAGCTCCACACCTTAGTGGAGTTAGTAGTTAGTTAGTAGTCTGAGCTCCATCCCTTAGTGGAGTTAGTTAGTAGTTAGTTAGGAGTCTGAGCTCCACCCCTTAGTGTAGTTAGTTAGTAGTAAGTTCATTACTTCATTACGTCATTACTGTTTCAAAACGTTTCAAAATGTCAATGGACAAGGACCAGCTAATATGCATGTGCTTGCAATATTGTAACGCATTACTTTTGCCCAAACACTGAATTACTCAATAAGTGTTGGTGTGTGTTTATAATGTGTATAATGTCTCATGTCAAATTGAATCACATTTATTTTCCTGCTTTGTCTTTTTCTGATCTCCTGCTTTCCTCAGGTATAACATGTTTATTGTCATGTACCCCTTGGGAGTAATTGGTGAACTGCTGACCATACATGCTGCCTTACCGTATGTTCGGAGATCGGGCATGTTCTCCCTGAGGCTTCCCAACAAATACAACGTGTCCTTTGACTATTACTACTTCTTGATCATCGTCATGCTGTCCTACATCCCATGTAAGAAAAGAAAAGAAATCTATTTGCACGTTAACATTTATTGACAGTGTTGCAATCACAAGACCAGCTCAATAATGCTGTCTAATCCTGCTAATAATTTGAATAAACTGACCATGACTGACTGTCTACAGTGGCTTTGGTAACTATAAACTATGGCTTTTGCATGATGCCACGTTCCGACACCTAGTGGCGTGAATAAGTCCAAGATAATTGCCATATTGTCCGACTCAGCATAAAATGTAGTGAGTGCACCTTTACTGAGTACTGTGTAAATTACAGTATCTCAGTTATGATTGCTTTTTGCAATTATTTGATTTTAATGTGGTTAAACTTGTGGGTTGGTGGCTCAAGTTTTGAAAACTGAGGCTAATTGTTCTGATTAGATTAAGTTCTTTTATTCTGCCATTCTATGTAATATTTCTAATATAACATGCTAGCAATGTGCTAATTCATGTTAGCAATGTGCTAAAATGTAATTCAATCTAGCAACATGCCAAATCATGCTACCAATGTGCTAAAACATGTTAACAACCTGTTAAAACACGTTAGCAAAAACATAGTAATTTATGCTAACAACATGTTAAAACATGCTAGCAACATGTTGAGACATGATAGCAACATGATAATGCAAACAAAATGCTAAAACATGCCAGCAACATGATAAAACATGCTAACAATGTGTTTAAGACATGGTAGAGATATGATAATGAAAACATGTTAACAACATGCTAATTAATGTTAAAAACCTGTTAAAACATGCTAACAAAAACATGTTAATTCATGCTAGCAAAATGCTAAAACATGCTAGCAATGTGTAAAACATGCTACCAACCTGATAATTAATGCAAATGCCATGCTAAAACATACTAACAACATGCTAATTCATATTAACAATATGTAAAACATGCTAAATCATATTAACAATGTCAAATCATGCTAGTTCATGCTAATTCATCATGTTACCAATGTGTTAAAAAATGCTAGCAACATAATTGATGCAAACAACATGTTAAAACATGCTACCAACATGGTAATTCATGTTAACAATGTGCCAAATTATGCTAATTCATGCGGGCAATGTGCTAAAACATGCTAACAACATGATAATGCAAACAAAATGTTAAACATGCTAATTCATGTTAGCAATGTATTAAAACATGTTAATTCATGTTAACTGTGTTAAAACATGCTAATTCATGCTAGTAACATATTAAATCATGTTAACAACATGCTTAAACATGTTAGCAACATGCTAATAAATGTTAGCAACCTGTTAAAACATGTTAGCAAAAACATGCTAATTCATGCTAGCAATATGTTAAAACATGTTAGCAACATGATAATTAATGCTAACAACATGCTAATTCATGCTAGCAATGTATTTCCTTCTCTTTCCACTTCACTAAGTTTAACGCTTATAAAACGCTCAAACGGCTTTGTCAAGCCAACATAAAAGTTTGTCCAGACGAACATTACTTTCTTGTTTTCATTGTCGTCTGCTTCTCTTTCAGTGTTTCCTCAGCTGTACTTCCACATGCTGCGTCAGAGGAGGAGGGTACTTCATGGAGAAGTCATAGTAGAGAAAGATGAGTAGACCGAAGCCACTAACAAAACCCCAGGTAGCCATCAATGATTTGAGAAAAGTTTATAGTCAAAATAAGAAGCTAAAATCAATTAAATATAAATGAGTTCTACTATTGTTTGTTACAGTCTATATTCCCAGCATTTTCACCACCCTTCCAGTTGTGTTTAATTTCGCAAGGATGGAATCACTTCAATCGTCAAAGGAGATTTGAACCAATTTTCACGGCCAATGGAGAAGCCTCGTCTGTTTTGACAAAGAGTATTGGACTGGAATCTGGCATTAATAACAATTATCTGTACCTCGAGTGTAATCTCACCTGATCTGGACTATATTGTGTAGTTACAGGGATCCTTGGGTAAACCGTTCCACAAATTCTAGATCTCCTTTTTGGTTTTCTCATCCATGTTCTTGGATGGACAGATTAGGGATTAAATAATTGATACTTCTTTATTTTACCTTATCCATCTGAAGGTGGTGTTTTAGCAGACGGCCTTTTCAATACAACAGCAAAATTGAGACGGAACTAATATATGGACTTGTGGGACTGACAAAACAGAATGTATAAACTGTATTTTTTTTTTTTTATCACTTGGCTACTTTATTTCTCAGATTTTCATTCACAAGCAATAGGTATTAAAAAAGCATTGCAATTTAAATAAACATTATAAATGCATTAATATACACTTTAAGTATTGTGAAAGTATCGTCATTATCTACATATCATGCCAACGTTCTTATGTTGAAGGTTTTCAATCATCTTAAGTCTGAGAACTGTATCTTTAGAATAAATACTAGTTATTTTCAAGAATGTTTTGTTTTGAATATAACACCAGGTGCAATGTGATAAAGCAAGTGATAAAAGCTCATCAACCATGTTAAATTTTTTGTCCAAACCTGCAGCTGAGACTGTGAAAAGCAACAGAACATTTTGTCCATTGATTGGTTTCTGTTTCTGATGGTAAAATCCCACTCCTCATATATATATATATATATATATATATATATATATATATATATATATATATATATATATATATATATCATATGGGTTTGACTTTGTCCCAATATACAAGCAGTTTGGCATTTAGTTTGGACAGAAAATTACTTGTAACTTGCTTTGTTGGGATTTTTTTTTTTTTTTTTTTTACACTTTTTTCAGTATGCACTATGATTATCTTTGTTGCTTCAGTGTTTACAATCCAAAATAAACCAGAAAAGTTTGTACAGGTAGTGCTCTAGAAAACAAGCAGCACATGTTAGGTTAATCCAAGACTATTTGTTGCTAAAACTTTAGCTCATTTGGCTCTCAGACCTTCTGTGTTGTTGTTGTTTTTTAATTTATTATTACTATGTTCTGTAAGAAACTTGAGTTCATGGCTCTCTTTTGAGTAGATTCTCTCTACGGTGCTACATTATTTTATTCTTCTGTGCAGCTGAGGAGAGAAAGGGGACGTGGAGTGACATCATTAGATAGAATTGTGAAGAACATTTTCATGTAATTTAATTCAATACCTGGTAATTGTACTGAAAGAATAAAGGTTTTGAAGAAAGAATGAAAGAAACAATAAAAAGAACTATGTACTTAGGCATTAGTATTGCTCTCGTTGATAAATGTTTATACTGTAAGCACCCTCAAAGAATAGAGTTTAGGAAGAACATAAAAGCTTTATTCGTTAAGTTCATAATATTGAGAGCAAAGATCAAATGTAGAAAAACATTATCAAACACTATTAGACAGTAATTGGACACTCTGTGATTAAACTTTGGGCTTCAATTAATTCACAGGAAATTAGAGAGTTGTGGCGTAATTTTATTTATACAGTTGTACACAACAGAGCAAAACATAATTGTGACTCTTCTTATATAACTTCAGTTCTCTGAAACAAGCATCCTTTCTGCTAAATTCCCAAATGATCAATTCTTCTTTGTAAACTCAAGATGGCTATTTGTACAGTAATTAAAATGACCACACATCACTGGGACCTTGTTTATAAAATGTTACGCAGAAACCGTCCTACATTGGATCTAAGATAATTTCTCAAATGTGCATACGAGTGATTCTGAGAAGATTAACGTATGCACAAAAAAACAACGTACGTCCAAAAAACCGAATGTACATCCAAAAAAACAAGCATATACATATAAAAACGAGTGTGCTTCCAAAAAAATTAGCATATATGCACAAAAAAATAACATACGTCCAAAAAAAAAAGTACGCACAAAACCAAACGTACGTCCAAAAAAACCAATACGCACAAAAACCGAACATACCAAAAAAAAGAGCGTATGCACACACACCGAACATATGTACAAAAAAAAACGAGCGTATACACACAAAAACAAGCGTACTTCCAAAAAAATTGCATATACGCACAACAAAAAACCAACGCACGTCCAAAAAAACGAGACTATGCACGAAAACCGAATGTGCATCCGAAAAAACAAGCATATACACATAATAAGCGTACTTCCAAAAAATTAGCATATACGCACAAAAAAACTAACGTACGTCCAAAAAAACTAATACGCACAAAAACCGAACGTACGTCCAAAAAAACGAGCATAAAATGAGCATATACTCACAAAAAAACTAACGTACGTCCAAAAAAAGAATACGCACAAAAACCGAATGTATGTCCAAAAAAACTAGCATACTTCCAAAAAAATTAGCATATATGCACAAAAAAAATCAAAAGTACGTCCAAAAAAACAAGCATATACACAAAAACGAGTGTACTTCCAAAAAAATGAGCATATATGCACAAAAAAAATCAAAAGTACGTCCAAAAAAAACAAGCATATACACAAAAACGAGCGTACTTCCAAAAAAATTAGCATATATGCACAAAAAAAATCAAAAGTACGTCCAAAAAAACAAGCATATACACAAAAACGAGCGTACTTCCAAAAAAAAATTAGCATAGCCTATATGCTCAAAAAAAATCAAAAGTACGTCCAAAAAAACAAGCATATACACAAAAACGAGCGTACTTCCAAAAAAATTAGCATATACGCACAAAAAAATCAAAAGTACGTCCAAAAAAACAAGCATATACATAAAACTTCCCCAAAAAAATGGGCATATACGGACGAAAACTGAACGTACATCCAAAAAACGAGTGTCTGCACAAAAACCAAATGTACGTCCAAAAAAATTAGCATATAAGCACAAAAACGAGCGGATGCACAAAAACACGAACTTTCTCATTGTTTGTTGATTAACTCTAAAGTAAAATTATTTCACAAGCAAGAAGATAACGAATAAGTTATGCATGAATAAAAATGTATTTTTTTTTAATCCAAAATCCTCTGTAATAACAATATAATTAGAAGAAGAAGAATTAAGAAGTTTTATTTACGCCTTTCCACAAGCTCAAAGTCGATATATTTCCATTTCAATTTATTTTTTAGGATAACACCCTTGAGATGAACCATCTCGTTTTCGAGGCGTTCCCCACTGGAGAACATTTAAAGGAAACAACACAAAATAAACACAAAAGAGCAGTAAAATAGCCTATATTAGATTATGATACCGTCTGTACTAATAACGGCTTATGTTCTGATTATTTATTTGCACAAAATCTTCTAATAGGGTAATGTAAACAATGCATGAATCGTTGAATGTGATGATATGCGCGCGTCAGAGCAGAGTGCATCTGGAGCAGAAACTGACACGCGCATGCGTCCGGGAGGAGAAGCTGAGCGCCGGACAGATAATGCGCGCGTGAACGAGAGCCGGTGTTAGTCTTTTCTGGACACCAATGGTGAAGAGGTGAGTTTCGTTATTTTGATTGTTTTAATTATATACGTGTGCATTATTGCGTATTGTGATGCAGATCGGTTTAATTATTGATATGTGGTGTGTCAGACATCATGTCTGCATCCTGCTGCTCGTGCTGAGGCTGATTTATGGCGCGCAAACTGCGAGCATTCCCCATACAAATAAAATGAACATAAATCAGAAACGTAAATTTAATAGAATGTCGGTGTGTATAAATATAATCATGATTTAATAAAGGAATTGAAGTCCATTATGAATAATGAAATAATGTCTATAATGAAAGAGGAATAATGTAAAGGGATTTGACAGCTGATGTGACTAATTAAAGCAGACATTATGTGCATGCCTCTATCCTGTGCATTTGGCCTTAATTTATTAATACTATAAAAAAAAACGTAATAAACTGTTCCTAAATGATTATTATTATAAAAAAAATAGCTGCATGAATAAACAGAATCATGTGTGGTGTTGATCTCAGGTGTTCTGCTGTAATTGGTCTCGCTGGATATCAGTGTTTGCTGTACGTCTCCTGTGGATTGTGGCATGCAGGCCTTTTTCCTACCTGGAGGGCTGCTTAAATTAATTAAGCATGATTAAGCATTACAACTGTTAAATGTGTACTTGTGTTGCACAGATAATGTTCTCACTTGTGTGAAAGCATTTTGGTGAACTGAAAGTTGTGTCTTTAGCTCATGGGCTCTGAATTGGTGGAGATGGGAAAACGTCCACCGGAGAATGATGAAAACACCACCGGAGTGCAGAATACCGGCCCCGACGCTCACACGTCGGGAAGTGTGAGCACTCAAACCCTCGGCTCGTTTAATGCTCCCTCAAACGCCTGTTGCTTCTGCTGGTGCTGCTGCTGCAGCTGCTCCTGGTGAGAAAACGCTTATCTTTAAATGATTCACATGAACGAGAGCATAGACTTACATGACGGATTGTTTCAAATGAGACTGTTCAAACTTCAGTAGCAACTGCAGACAGAAGTTACTTCTCTCACTGAATGGCATATACACCGATTAGGCATAACATTATGAGCACCTTCCTAATATTGTGTTGGTCCCCCTTTTGCTGCCAAATCAGCCCTGACCCGTCAAGGCTTGGACTCCTCTAGACCCCCTGAAGGTGTGCTGTGGGATCTGCACCAAGATCTTTCCTTTAAGTCCTGTAAGATGTGAGGTGGAGCCTCCATGGATCGGACTTGTTTGTTCAGCACATCCCACAGATGCTCGATTGGATTGAGATCTGGGGAATTTTGGAGGTCAAGTCAACACCTCAAACTCATTGTTGTGCTCCTCAAACCATTCCTGAACCATTTCTGCTTTGTGTAAGGAGCATTATCCTGCCGAAAGAGGCCACAGCCACCAGGGAATACTGTTTCCATGAAAGGGTGTACATGGTCTCAACAATGCTTAGGTAGGTGGTACGTGTCACAGTAACATCAACATAGATGGCAGGACCCAAGGTTTCCCAGCAGAACATTGCCCAAAGCATCACACTGCCTCCGCCGGCTTGCCTTCTTCCCATAGTGCATCCTGGTGCCATGTGTTCCCCAGGTAAGCGACGCACATGCACCCGGCTATCCACGTGATGTAGAAGAAAACATGATTCATCAGACCAGGCCACCTTCTTCCATTGCTCCGTGGTCCAGTTCTGATGCTCACGTGTCCACTGTTGGCTCTTTCGGCGGTGGACAGGGGTCAGCATGGGCACCCTGACTGGTCTACAGCTCCATACGCAACAAACTGATGCACTGTGTATTCTGACACCTTTCTATCAGAACCAGCATTAACTTCTGGAGCAGTTTGAGCTACAGGAGCTCGTCTGTAGGATCGGACCACACGGGCCAGCCTTCAATGAGTCTCGGCCGCCCATGACCCTGTCTCCAGTTCACCACTGTTCCTTCCTTGGAGCACTTTTGATAGATACTGACCACTGCAGACCGGGAACACCCCAGTAGAGCTGCAGTTTTAGAGATGCTCTGATCCAGTCGTCTAGCCATCTCAAATTAGCTCTTGTCAAACTTGCTCAAATCCTTATGCTTGCCCATTTTTCCTGCTTCTAACACATCAACTTTGAGGACAAAATGTTCACTTGCTGCCGAATATATCCACCAACTAACAGGTGCTGTGATGAAGAGATGATCAGTGTTATTCTCTTCATCTGTCAGTCCTCATAATGTTATGCCTGATTGATATAGATGTCAATTAAAGAGATAGTTCACGATTCAAAGGTTTTTCGATGTCATTCAAGAATTGAAAACCTTTCTACCGGCCAATGATGATTCAGAAAGAAAACGTGCCGTATGTCTACTGTTGCTATTGTAACGAACGCCACTTTTCCGCTCATCTGATTGACAGATAATCTGCACACGCTCTTATTTCAGTGTTGTTGTTAATGTTGTGGTTATTTCAGCAAACAATGTGCTTCATATGCTTTTGCTCGAGTTATCAAGATATTTCAATGTACAAATAAGCTTTTCTTCGAATCCTCTGTCCTTGTTTTCTTCCCTCTGATCCTAAGGGGTTTAAGTTTATTCAGTGCACTGAAGCCTCTCCTCCACTGACATCCATTAAACATCCTTTTTTTTTTTTTGCCTTGCCTTAAAGGGGCACCTTAAAGATTTTTTTTTTTTTTTTTTGAGGTAAATGAGTTTTACGAAGTAAACAAAGTTTTTTTGCAGCACATTTTTAAGAGAACTCAAGAATAAGTAGCGTGGTTGTGAGATGTTTCACTTGAGAGTACAGGTGTGTTAGAAAACTTCATTAAGGCTAATGTAGACTGAGCTTTGAAGTGTGCATCTTCTTCCTCTCCTGAGACATACAGATGTCACATGGTGCACACAAAAAACATGTTTTTATAATGTGTGTTTGTGTAGTCTTACAGTACGCTCTGCTAAGGAGGAAAGAATTATGACAACGATCTCAGAAGAACAAGAGGAGGCTGATATCAACCAGATGTAAGTTAAAAATTTTAAATATTGCACAAAAAAAGTAAAGAACTTTTAAGAACATGGTCATGACATGCCTTTTTATTACTTTAATATGTTCCCTAAGGTTTAATTATAATGTTTAAAATATTAGACATTTTTCCAACCCTCATTTTGCCTAGTGGTTGGCATTTTGATTCATCCCAGAGACTGGAGTCTCTCGAATGACAACAAAGCAGAAATACAAAGTTCTCTCATGAAACTCTAGATGGCGCAGGCTGATAGATCCTCAACTCAATCTGCTTGCAATCACATCATTGTCTATAGGGCACAGCTGATTGGTTCCTGCTGTATCAGTAGCCAATGAGCTCGCTGCTCAACCTTCAAATACTAGGTTAGCATTTGCTGTAGCGACGTCACAAGGTGGAGGAAGTAGAAAAGACATTTTGGCGGCTTGGTTTCAACAAGTACGATTTCTACAACGAAGAAGAATTTTAGAGGTCTGAAACTTAGTCAAAGGATCAAAGAAAAACTGTATTTTCATGTCATGACCTCTTTTTACTTAACCTTCTAACCTTTCAATAAATACAGTTGCAACCCTTTGTGAAACTTTGTATGTACCTTGAAGTTCTGGTCATAAAATGTGATCTAATTTTCAACTAAATCACAACAATAGACAATTACAGTCTATCTTAAATAACACATAAGACCTTGTCTTTATTGGACACACAGTGTACACATGCATGGTGCTCCTACTCTGGCACAGGTGTATATCTAAAGGCAGAGGAATTGTGGGAGGACTGAGCGCCACAACAAAGGTGTAGCCAATCGGCATTAGGAGGCTAAGATGGTGGAGGAGAGAGAGTGAGCAAGAGGGAGAACTGAAGAAAGACTGTTGAAAGAGAGATGAGAGACAATACAAAAGAGAAAATCTCAGAGGAACATCACTGGAGAAAGACGGTTATGGTCAGGCAAGAGCTTTAGGGCCTGCGTTAATATTAGAGAGACCTATGCGGGAAGGCCTGAAAATGTACGCTGAGCTCGCTTGTTGTTTTTGCTCTATACGGGAGTAACGTTGGTTCTGCGGTTTCACAGTTACCAACTCTTGCTTTATTAACTCTTCATTTTTTTGTGCTTCCTTGTCATTTGTTCATTAACTTCGCATTATTGTGCTTCGCTCCTGCTATGATAGACATCCACTCTTGCATTGCATGTGTAACAGAGGCCAGCTGGTGAGAGCTGTGCAGATAAACTTCACTGCCCTGATCTCAAGAGGTGCGCTGGCGACTGATGCAAGAGAATGTGGTGTTTAGCGTCCTTGTTAGTGCCTCGCATGTGGCGATCGGGGTTCGAGACTGGTTAGGAGCGGGCGGTAAAGTGTTTGTGAATCTTGGAGGCGAGGCAATGAATAGAGTGTTTGGGTTGATTTCATATATCAACAGTGTTCAACAACAATTCTGGGAGATCGCATACTGCACCTTTAAAGTCTATACTACCCATAGATTGTCCTCAAGAGACATTTTGTGACTTTGTGGAGCTGGCTCTTCAACTAAGTGGATCCCCTTTACAGTTGGTGAGGTAAAGGACGTCAGTCCCAAGTTCACTCCTGCCACAGAACTGCCCAGAGTATTTGTCCATTACAGAGGCCCGTGCTTGTTCTGGAGCCAGTGCCAGTCACTTTCCCCATCCTTAAAACCCAGCCTGGCAAAACTGTTCTCACTGGTAATGACGGAACTTGCAACCATAGTTCGCTTTGGGAAACGCTCCCCTGTTCGGCTTGATAGACTCCCTGGTTCCCCCAAGATTCCTAACCTCCTTTGGCTCAAAATTTTTTATGGAACCCATTCAATATGTTCGTTTTCAGAAATTTAACCACAGAGCATTTACTTTGGGAAACCATTCTGAAACATCTTAAAAAGAAAGATTCAGCAGTGAAATACGAATTGCCCTCCATTAACAATTACTGATGGTTTGTTGAGACGCTTGCCTTTTTTTCTCCTTTGATGAACCCCTTGCAACAACAGAGCTATAGGTCAGAAAGTGGTTCATGACGGCCTTTATAGTGTGTTAATTTGTAAAGCTGTATACCTTTAGAGAAACCTTTTCCAACAGTTCACAGTGTTCAACAGTTTTTATAGGGCAAGGTGGCTCTGAGCAACACCTCTAATCTCGTCTCATTAATTTGACACCTGTTCGCTTTTAGAGAATTCATTAGCCTTAACTAACTTTTCCTCCCTGTGTGGTGAATATTTCCACTGTGTGTTCAATAAAGTCATGAACATGTATCGATAGTATGTTACATATTAAAGCAGACACCTTTATGTAAATCCAAGGGGTCAGATATATTTTCCTGCAACCGTTTAAAGGATTACTTCAGATTGTCTTTCTTTCTTCAGTCGAAAAGAAATGAATGTTTTTGATGAAAACATTCCAGGATTTTTCTCCATATAGTGGACTTCACTGGGGTTCAACGGGTTGAAGGTCCAAATATCAGTTTCAGTGCAGCTTCAAAGAGCTCTACATGATCCCAGACTCTTATTCCTCGTCTGGGATCATGTAGAGCTCTTTGAAGCTGCACTGAAACTGACACTTGGACCTTCAACCCGTTGAACCCCAGTGAAGTCCACTATATGGAGAAAAATCCTGGAATGTTTTCATCAAAAACATTCATTTCTTTTCGACTGAAGAAAGAAAGACATGAACATCTTGGATGACATGGAGGTGAGGAAATTATCAGGAAATTTGAAGTCTCAAGTGAACTAATCCTTTAACTCTTTCACCACCATTGACAGAATTTTCCAGCAATCCATGTTTTCACTGTTATATGGTAGGGGGCGCTGATACGCATCTTTCTTTCCTGGTCTCACCTCTTCTACAGGCCTCAGCTCACTCTGGAGGAGGTTCGCGCATGGGGAGAGTCATTTGAGCGCTTAATAAAAAGTGCACAAGGTCGTGCACACTTCCAACAGTTTCTGAAGACTGAGTTTAGTGAAGAAAACCTGAACTTCTGGCTCGTCTGTGAGAGTCTAAAGAAAGAGACCAACAAAACCACGGTAGAACAGACTGTGAAACAAATATTTGAGGACTACGTCTCTGTATTGTCACCTAAAGAGGTATATATGCTCATTTCCACATCTGAATTTTTGCCTATACTGTTGTTAAATATTATTATCTTTGTCTCCATTATATACATACACCCAATGATGTTCCAAAACATCTTGGTTACGTATGTAATCTGATTCCCTGAAGAGGAAACATGATGCTGTTTCTGTAGCTAATGTTCTGGGAACTTCTACCACGTTGACGATTGTTTAAAGACTGTATAGAATCATGACAATTCATTGGCTACGTAATCAACAACTTCTAAGCATGATCAAACAGATAAAATCATAGAAGCAGCTGATATCCCTCAATTCTAATTTGAGAATTTGATAAGAGTATACAACATAATTTGCTTCCATTTTGGCCAATTGGGCAAGTTTCAAACCAGGTTCTTAACCCTAGACTTTGCAGACAGTCAGTCTGTTCCAATACAAAAATATATAGATTTATCAAAATTTTTGTTTTCACAATAAAGCAAAGATTCTAAATCGTTAATTGGTGACACCTGGCCCTTGTAGAAGCAATTCAACTCAGCAGTTTTTGGAACAGAACCACAAGTTATCCATGATTACCTCATCTGGAAACCTGTGTTTGTATGTCTAGGTGAGTCTGGACTCACGTGTGCGAGAAGTGATCAACAGCAACATGCAGGAACCCTCATCATGCACGTTTGACGAGGCACAGCAGCAGATCTACATGCTCATGCAGCGAGACTCCTACCCACGATACATGAACTCCAGCATGTACGCAGAACTCATACAGAGCCTTGAAGAGCCCACTGAGTCCTAACATAAACACATGAATGTACAAAATTCAGACACAGGCCTAACACACTTCCCTGTAGACCTGGTAGATCCCTTTGGCCCTGTTTACACGTACCTTTCATCCCAGGTGATCGGGTCGGCCAAGTCAGATCGGCATGCGCATCTGGTATTTACACGATTCTCGAATGCATCTCCCTTGACTAGTTGTTATTGAGTTTAGTTGACAGAAGGGTCTCCGATTATGTGCTACATACATCATAGTTACAGCCACAACATCAAAACGCATGCCTAATATTGTGTCGGTCCCCCAAAACTGCTCTGATGCATCGAAGCATAGACTCCTCAAGACCTCTGAATGTGTCCTGTGGTTCAGGAATGGTTTGAGAGTTCAAGGTGTTGCCTTGGCCTCCAAATTCCCCAGATCTCAATCCAATTGAGCATCTATGGGAAGTTATGGACCAACATATCTGATCCACGGAAGCCCCCCTCACAGGACCCAAAGGACCATGTTTTGGTGCCACAAACCAAAGATGGAAACTCTTGGACTCGAGTCCTACTTAAAGGGTTAGTTCACCCAAAAATGAAAATTCTGTCATTAATTACTCACCCTCATGTCGTTCCACACCCATAAGACCTTCGTTCATCTTCAGAACACAAATGAAGATATTTTTGTGAAATCAGATGGCTCAGTGAGGCCTGCATTGAGAGCAAGATCATTTAGACTTTTGAACATCCAGAAAGGTACTAAAGATAAAACAGTCATGTGACTACAATGGTTCAACCTTAATGAAGCGTCGAGAATACTTTTTGTGCACCAAAAAAATAACGTCTTTATTCAACAATATAATAGAGAAGGGTGATTTCAAAATACTGCTTCAAAGCTTTACAAATCCTTTGTTACGAATCAGTGGTTCGGAGACTGATTAATTTATTGCATGTTACGCCCAAAACACACCCATGACTCATTAAGAGATGAGGTAAAACCCTTTTAGATCGTGTGCCTGGTGCACTGACCATTTTTTCCCGTCATTAAACTAGCAAAAGTGGATTCGGACATGACCTAAGTGCACCTGTGCCATGTGTTTAGATCGTTAAAATAGGGCCCTTTGTGTGCTTTATTAGACATTTTTGAAGTAGAAATCACTTTTGATATTTCTAAACTTGCTGAAAGAACTATTGCTAAAAATAGAACAAAGGCTTTAGACTTGACTTCGCCTTTAGGGACCTGTGAACACTTCTGCCACAAACCACCAGACACGTCCAGAGGTCTTCTGGAGTCCATGACGTGATGCACCAGAGCTGTTCTGAAAGCACACGACCTACACAATATTATGCTGTGGCTGATCAGTATACTATATATTGGGATAAAAAGTGTCATTTTTGATGTTAAAATAGTATCATTTTTTTAAGCATCCCAGCCACCCCGGCCACGAACAAATGGCGGATGTTTGGTGCAGGAATGTTTGTCTGACTCATGTCAGATTGGAATGTTTGCATTTAATAATTTAGCACACCCCAGTCCTCATGACCTCCCAGAATGCTTTAGTTTTCTCCCTATTCAACACATTAAGAAGTGTTTTAATTAGTGAGACATCTAAAACATTCTGCGAGGCGACAGGACTGATGCTCTGAAACACTGATGCCAGACATTGCCAACATTTTCTGTTAAGTCTTGTCCAAATACAGCACTACCGTGATGACGTATTTTTGTAGGCCATCCCGGAAGTGAGCATCACACTGGTTCCCTCGAGAAAATCCCAATAGGAGTTTACCATTGTCTTTTGGATTATTCCAGAAAATAAGGTCTGTATGATGATTATTGCACATTTTGTTCATCGTGTTAATCTTCACAAATGAACACATCTTATGAATTTTGAAGCGTAAATACAATCGGCAGAAGTCAAAAGCTAAAGTTGCATTAAATTAAATTACATTAAAGTTGGAGTTAGAATAGTTTGCAAGAGCACAAACACAATGAGGCTGTGAAAGTGAGTAGTGAGCTTGAGCTTGTGTTCATCATAAACCTTATTTTAACCAAAAACTCATTCAAAAAAAACCTCTGACTTCAGGATGATGGAATCGGAAATGCTAAAATACGCGTTTCCGGGTTTTAGCCTACTAAAATACATCATCCCTGGACCACTCTATATATGTTACTCAGACAGAAGTGCTATTAAAAAAGTTGTTGCATTGTTCATAGTTCAATTTTTATTTCAAATAAGATATTCTCCTATTTCTGTCTGCATGGATATACACTTCAAATAGCAGAACCGTAATTGTGCCTTACCTCACATACTAGGATAGGCTAGAAAATTATAAAATTGTCATTAAAAACTGGTGCTTTCAATTAGTTTCAGTCTGGATGATTTCAAATTTATATGTGAAATAAGAAGAATAGATCTTACACCTACACACACCAAAGCATCGATCTACGGAAATCAACTCAACATTTCATCTGTCTAGGATTTGATATGTTTTTAAATGCAAATAATGCATTTGATGAATTTATGTATACTGTATAAACTGTACAAAAAAGAGATAAATAACAATAAAGTAAAGTAAACACAAACAAACTGTTTTAATGTCCCATTAATCTAGCATACAATCTTTGATTTGAAAATAGACAGTCACATCTGGAAATGGGAATTAAGTTTAACCTAATTTTAACACTGTAAGGACAGTTTGAGGTTTCAAGAGATCTGCTCATAATCACAATTAAACAATGTTTGGCGGTCAAAAGTTATATATACAGTACAGTGGGCTACACAAATATCGGCACCCTTGGTAAATAGGAGCAAAAATGACTGAAAAATTGCAATTTCTCCTCTTAGTCTTTCATTCAAAATATTCACAAAAACAGTTTGCACTTATTAAAAAGTATATATTAAGTATATTATTTTCATAATAAATACTCTTCAGTTCACGCTGGGTTTGGAAGTAACTGAGTCAAATGTCCAATTAGAGTATAAATGATTTATTGATTGATTGGAGGAAGCTGCTTCTCAATAAACTGTTTGATATCCATCATTTCCTGAAAGAAAAGGAGAAGGGAATCAGTTGAAAGTGTGTTTCATGTTTCAATTAATGCATTTCTACAGTTATCAACATTGAAAATCTAGTTGTTGTTTTTATTTTTTTACTATACATCTATAACACTATATTTTGTGTTATACGACCTAAAAAGCTCTTTTCCGACTGTTGTATTCAATCTCTTGATATTTGTTCCCTCTTTTGGAAAGTCGTTGAAACACTACCATAGATTCTTTTCTTTAGCTGTTGGAGCAAATGGGAACGCAAAAAAAATGGAACAGAAAAATGTTATTTGCTGTCATCTCTCGTTCACCTCTATAGAAGTTTATGATGGCTTCTGCCATCAAGTGTCCGAAATACAATCAATGAATGCGTTCAATTGCTCTGTTCCAAAACATAGCGAGCTTTCTATGTAGGAAGCAATTTAAGGCTGTTGTCCAGAATTATGTAATTATTACTGAAACACAGGGCTATATTATGGAAGCTTGTTTCTGCCACTAAAATAAAAAATAAAAAAGGTAATTGCGACTTTTTATCTCACAATTCTGACTTCTTTTCTCACAGTTGCGAGAAATAGTCAGAATTGCATGTTATAAACTCCCAATTCTGACTTTATATCTCCCAATTCTGACTTTATATCACGCAATTCAGACTTTATAACTCACAATTCTGACTTTATATCACGCAATTCAGACTTTATAACTCGCAATTCTGACTTTATATCTCGCAATTCAGACTTTATATCACGCAATTCAGACTTTATAACTCGCAATTCTGACTTTATATCTCGCGATTCTGACTTTATATCTCGCGATTCTGACTTTATATCTCGCGATTCAGACTTTATATCTCGCAATTCAGACTTTATATCACGCAATTCAGACTTTATAACTCCCAATTCTGACTTTATATCACGCAATTCAGACTTTATAACTCGCAATTCAGACTTTATAACTCGCAATTCAGACTTTATAACTCGCAATTCAGACTTTATAACTCGCAATTCAGACTTTATAACTCGCAATTCTGACTTTATATCTCGCAATTCAGACTTTATATCACGCAATTCAGACTTTATAACTCGCAATTCTGACTTTATATCTCGCAATTCAGACTTTATAACTCCCAATTCTGACTTTATATCACGCAATTCAGACTTTATAACTCGCAATTCAGACTTTATAACTCGCAATTCTGACTTTATATCACGCAATTCAAACTTTATAACTCGCAATTCAGACTTTATATCTCGCAATTCAGACTTTATAACTCGCAATTCAGACTTTATAACTCGCAATTCAGACTTTATAACTCCCAATTCTGACTTTATATCACGCAATTCTGACTTTATATCAATTCTGACTTTATATCCCAATTCTGACTTTATATCACGCAATTATAAAGTCAAATCTCGCGATTCTGACTTTATATCTCGCAATTCTGAC
This sequence comes from Megalobrama amblycephala, assembly GCF_018812025.1. NCBI lineage: Eukaryota > Metazoa > Chordata > Actinopteri > Cypriniformes > Xenocyprididae > Megalobrama > Megalobrama amblycephala. The sequence goes on from NC_063046.1 coordinate 61,465,493, forward strand.
TTTATATCACACAATTCAGACTTTATAACTCCCAATTCAGACTTTATAACTCGCAATTCAGACTTTATAACTCGCAATTCAGACTTTATAACTCCCAATTCTGACTTTATATCACGCAATTCTGACTTTATATCACGCAATTATAAAGTCAAATCTCGCGATTCTGACTTTATAACTCGCAATTCTGACTTTATATCTCGCGATTCTGACTTTATAACTCGCGATTCTGACTTTATATCTCGCAATTCTGACTTTATATCTCACAATTCTGACTTTATATCTCACAATCCTGACTTTATATCTCGCGATTCTGACTTTATATCTCACAATTCAAAACTGAGTGGAGAAACAGAACAGAATGTCAAAATAAGGTCCAGATAACAGAACATACACCTCATAATACCCTTAAACGTTGAAGTGATGCTATGAAAAAGATATCGCTTTCTTCTTCTTACAACAATTTCTTTCACAAATATATGACTTGAGCTGAAGAAGGACAGACGCAGGTAATCGTACGCGCTCAGTCGATCTCTCTCTCGTTTAGTGCAAATCTATGAAACCTCTGTAAGTCTTAAGTGAAAAATGGTTTGGATACTGCCTTAGAGAGCTTCCTATGCAGACACTACTTAATAGAGAGGCCACTCATTCGATTTTGGAACAGAGATAATGTTTATCTTGGTTTATGCAAACCTCAGGACATGCACTGTGAGCCATCCCAGGATATGTTTTAAAGGTGATATTGGAGGGGTTCAGCATCATTTTGAGTTTCTCTACAGTGAGACTGCCAAAAATAAGGGGAACCAGAGGATCTTCTTCGCCGTGACACTGCAGCACCGATATGTCCTTATTACTGCTTATCACTGACTACAGAATAGAGACAGCATTAGAATGAGAGAGAACAGACAGGAAAAAAGCACATATAATGGCAAAAAACCACTGTGCTTCTGTACTGAGACATATTTCAAACTAAAAGAGATTTAATGAAAACAAAAGTGTAGGGTGAGATTTTAGCAGACAGTCTGTATTGTAAAGCTGCTTTGAAACAATCTTATTGTACGAAGCGCTATAGAAATGAAGGTGACTTGACATTGAGACTTTCAGAGGTGATGAAAGTAAGTTTATATTTTATAATAACGTACACTATTAAACTGTGTAGGAATATGAAAGATTGTATTTCAACAGGTTTCCAGAACAAGAAAATAATGTCAATGTGATTGCATAAATGTTTTCTGTAATGTTGTGAGGTCCTTAAAACTACCAAAGGCTAAATTAACCAACCTGTGACAGGGAGTTCCTGAGGGGCAGCCAGCAGCTGAGAGCGACGACACCCGCCAGCTTCTGAGGCGCCGTCAGCGCGCTGTAGAGAGAGAGCGCTCCACCCTGAACCAATCAGACATTAAACACTGTGTCAGCCTGTGTGTGTGTGTGTGTGTGTGTGTGTGTGCGTGTGTGGAGTCAATCCTGTTCACACTCCAGGTCATGGCAGATAGGATTTTGATTACAAAGGCTTATACTAGATAAAAAAGTTCATGGAGGCAAACTTTGATGTTGGCTTTGACCAGAAAGTTTGAAGAAGTTTTATATTCTTGAGGTTTGAAGGTTTTCAGTTTAAAGTGTTGACGTATAAAGTATTTTTCAAGCTTTAAAAAGCTTTAAAAGGCAATACAGTCTGTCATATTGTTTCTAACATGAAGCAGCTTATTGCTATCATGTTTTAGCATGTAACACATTGCTAGCATGTTTCTAACATGATTTAATACATTTCTTGCATGTTTTAGCATGTTGCTAACGTGATATAACACATTAACATGTTTCTAGCATGATTTAATATGGGTTTAACATGATGCTAGCATGTTTCTAACATGATTTAATACATTTCTTGCATGTTTTAGCATGTTGCTAACGTGATATAACAACTGCATGTTTCTAGCACAAATTAGCACATTTCTAACTGGTTGCTAGCATGATTTAGTATGGTTCTAGCATGATGCTAGCATGATTCTAACATGTTTTAACAAATTGCTTGCATGTTTTAACATGTTGTTAGCATGATTTAACACATTTCTAAAATGTTTAACATATATTTAACGTTAACATGTTTCTAGCATGTCGTTGATAAAAAGTTTTAATATGCTGTTAACATGATTTAGCACATACATTGTGAATATGTTTCTAGCATGATTTAGTATGGTTCTAGCATGTTGCTTGTGTGATTCTAACATGATTTAGCACATTGCTTGCATGTTTTAGCATGTTAACATGATTTAACACATTGCTAGAATGTTTTAACAAGTTGCTAGCATTAATTTAACGTGAACGTTTGAATAAGTACATTATAAAATGTTTTAACATGTTAACAATATAAAATTATGGTACCAACATGTTTCTAGCATGTTGCTAGAATGTTTTAACATGCTGTTAGCATGATTTAACACATTGATAACATGTTTATAACATGATTTAGTATGGTTCTAGCATGATCCTAACATGATTTAACACATTGCTAGAATGTTTTAACATGTTGCTAGCATGATTTAACACATTATTAGGATGTTCAACATGTTTCTAGCATGTTGTTGATAAAATGTTTTAACATGTTGCTAGCATGATTTAACATGGCACTGACATGTTTTAACATCGATTTAGCATGGTTCAAGCATGTTCCTAGCATGATTCTAACATGATTTAAGACATTGCTAGAATGTTTAACATGTATTTAACGTGTTAACATGTTTCTAGCATGATTTAACATGGTCCTGACATGTTTTAACATGATTTAACACATTGTTAATATGTTTCTAATATGATTTAGTATGGTTCTAGCATATTGCTTTTGTGATTCTAACATGATTTAACACATTGCTAGCATGTTTTAGCATGTTAGAATGATTTAACACATTGTTAAAATGTTTTAACATGTTGCTAGCATTATTTAAAATGTTAACATCTTTCTAGCATGTCGATGATAAAATGTTTTAACATGTTGCTAGCATAATTTAACATGTGAATGTTTCTAACATGTTGCTAGAATGTTTTAACATGCTGCTAGCATGATTTAACACATTAACATGTTTCTAGCATGATTCTAACATGATTTAACACATTGCTTGCATGTTTTAACATGTTTCTAACATGTTGCTAGAATGTTTTAACATGCTGCTAGCATAATGTAGCATGTTAACATGTTTCTAGCATGTCACATGATTTAGCATGGTTCTAACATGTTGTTTGCATGATTCTAACATGATTTAGCATATTGCTTGCATGTTTTAGCATGTTAGCATTTTTTTAACACATTGCTAGAATGTTTATCATGTATATAGCATGGTAACATGTTTCTAGCATGTCATTAATAAGATGTTTTAATATGCTGTTAGCATGATTTAGCACATTGTTAATGTTTCTAGTATGTTTCTACAATGTTTTAACATGTTGCTAGCATAATTTAACATGTTAACATGTTTCTAGCATGTTAGCATAGATATGTTTTAGCATGATTCTAACATGATTTAACACATTTCTAGAATGTTTAACGTGTATTTAGCATGTTAACATATTAATATGCCGTTAGCATGATTTAACACATTAACATGTTTCTAGCATGATTTAACACATTGTTAGAATGTTACTAGCATATTTTGACATAAATTAGCAATCCTAGCATGTTTTAGAACGTTACTAGTATGTTTTAACATCTTGCTAACATTTTTGTCAGCTGGCTCATTCGAACATACGTGGAACATCAAAAGCTAATGCCACCCGTCTAATTTTCCACGCTACTGTTACCAGAGAGGTTTCCTTTGTAGCTTTGTCTGATCAATCAGGCGATGGTGAGCGCAGTTACTGTAAACAGCCTCTGTCAACAAGGCGGGTGATTTGCACTTGCTGCAGTGATTATTACTAACTGCACTAATGAGGACGTACAGTTTTCAGTCAAAGACAGAGAGAGATTAGCCTTACCTGAGAGAAGCCGCCCAACACAATCCTGTGAGAAGGAATACCACTCTTTACTTCTTGATCAATCAGTGCTTTGACTGCGAACGAATTCAAGTAGTTCACATTTAATGGCAGATTCAACACTCTGTTGTTCTTCCACTACAGTTTCAGATTATACTCAACCGCTTTCAGCAGCTCTTTTAATTCCAGATTCATCTTCCTCCGCATCAGGATTGAGGTTAATTATGTCAAACCTAAGAAGCACATCAATGAAATGTGTCATAAGAGAAGAGTTGTGTAGTAAGCACTTGATAAATGAGTGTTTGTCTCACCAGGAAGGCATTGCCATGTTCATGTTGAGGGTGACGGGCATGACTGGTCTTTCATGGTCAGTGACAGGGAAATAATACAATGAGAAAGTAAGAAAGAGAAAGACAGTGTCAAGTGGATGCTCATTTCACCCCGAAACGCTTTGTGAAGATTCAAAACCTTTGTAAATCATTTGTTTCAGACCAGTGATTCAAAGTGTGCATCATAAGTCATATTTAATGGATTAATTGCATGAAACATTTGCAGCTGGTTTGTACGACGAATGTTTGATCTGAGTTCTCGCTGCATTTACACTGTTCTGTATGGAAGCCCGTTTCCGCCACTAAATAAAAAATAAAAAGAGTAATTGCGAGTTTATATCTCAGAATTCAGACTTTTTTTCTCACAATTGCGTGATATAAAGTCACAATTCTGACTTTTTTTCTCGCAATTTTGAATTTCTCGCAATTGCGTGATATAAAGTCAGAATTCTGACTTTTTTCTCGTAATTCTGACTTTTTTCTCGCAATTCTGAATTTTTTTCACAATTGCGTGATATAAAGTCACAATTCTGTGATATAAACTCGCAATTGCGTGATATAAAGTCAGAATTCCGACTTTTTTCTCGCAATTCTGACTTTTTTCTTGCAATTCTGAATTTCTCAAATTTGCGTGATATAGTCACAATTCTGACTTTTTTTCTCGCAATTTTGAATTTCTCGCAATTGCGTGATATAAAGTCAGAATTCTGTGATATAAATTTGCAATTGCGTGATATAAAGTCAGAATTCTGACTTTTTTCTCGTAATTCTGACTTTTTTCTCGCAATTCTGAATTTTTTTCACAATTGCGTGATATAAAGTCACAATTCTGTGATATAAACTCGCAATTGCGTGATATAAAGTCAGAATTCCGACTTTTTTCTCGCAATTCTGACTTTTTTCTTGCAATTCTGAATTTCTCACATTTGCGTGATATAGTCACAATTCTGACTTTTTTCTTGCAATTCTGAATTTCTCACATTTGCGTGATATAGTCACAATTCTGACTTTTTTTCTCGCAATTTTGAATTTCTCGCAATTGCGTGATATAAAGTCAGAATTCTGTGATATAAATTTGCAATTGCGTGATATAAAGTCAGAATTCTGACTTTTTTCTCGTAATTCTGACTTTTTTCTCGCAATTCTGAATTCTTTTCACAATTGCGTGATATAAAGTCACAATTCTGTGATATAAACTCGCAATTGCGTGATATAAAGTCAGAATTCTGTGATATAAATTTGCAATTGCGTGATATAAAGTCAGAATTCTGACTTTTTTCTCGTAATTCTGACTTTTTTCTCGCAATTCTGAATTTTTTTCACAATTGCGTGATATAAAGTCACAATTCTGTGATATAAACTCGCAATTGCGTGATATAAAGTCAGAATTCCGACTTTTTTCTCACAATTCTGACTTTTTTCTCGCAATTCTGAATTTCTCACATTTGCGTGATATAAAGTCACAATTCTGACTTTTTTCTTGCAATTCTGAATTTCTCACATTTGCGTGATATAAAGTCACAATTCTGACTTTTTTCTCGCAATTCTGAATTTTTCTCGCAATTGCGTGATATAAAGTCAGAATTCTGACATTTTTCTCGCAATTCTGACTTTTTTCTCGCAATTCTGAATTTTTTTCACAATTGCGTGATATAAAGTCACAATTCTGAGATATAAACTCGCAATTGCGTGATATAAAGTCAGAATTCTGACATTTTTCTCGCAATTCTGACTTTTTTCTCGCAATTCTGAATTTTTTTCACAATTGCGTGATATAAAGTCACAATTCTGTGATATGAACTCGCAATTGCGTGATATAAAGTCAGAATTCCGACTTTTTTCTCGCAATTCTGACTTTTTTCTTGCAATTCTGAATTTCTCACATTTGCGTGATATAGTCACAATTCTGACTTTTTTCTTGCAATTCTGAATTTCTCACATTTGCGTGATATAGTCACAATTCTGACTTTTTTTCTCGCAATTTTGAATTTCTCGCAATTGCGTGATATAAAGTCAGAATTCTGTGATATAAATTTGCAATTGCGTGATATAAAGTCAGAATTCTGACTTTTTTCTCGTAATTCTGACTTTTTTCTCGCAATTCTGAATTCTTTTCACAATTGCGTGATATAAAGTCACAATTCTGTGATATAAACTCGCAATTGCGTGATATAAAGTCAGAATTCCGACTTTTTTCTCACAATTCTGACTTTTTTCTCGCAATTCTGAATTTCTCACATTTGCGTGATATAAAGTCACAATTCTGACTTTTTTCTTGCAATTCTGAATTTCTCACATTTGCGTGATATAAAGTCACAATTCTGACTTTTTTCTCGCAATTCTGAATTTTTCTCGCAATTGCGTGATATAAAGTCAGAATTCTGACATTTTTCTCGCAATTCTGACTTTTTTCTCGCAATTCTGAATTTTTTTCACAATTGCGTGATATAAAGTCACAATTCTGAGATATAAACTCGCAATTGCGTGATATAAAGTCAGAATTCTGACATTTTTCTCGCAATTCTGACTTTTTTCTCGCAATTCTGAATTTTTTTCACAATTGCGTGATATAAAGTCACAATTCTGTGATATGAACTCGCAATTGCGAGATATAAAGTCAGAATTGCGAGATATAAAGTCAGAATTCTCAGATATAAACTCGCAATTGCAAGATAAAAAGTCGCAATTATTCTTTTATTTTTTTATTTAGTGGCGGAAACGGGCTTCCATAGTTCTGACCAGCAGGGGTCACCAGCTTGTGGCGTTTCCAGCGCTTCGAAACACTGAATCATTTTGCGAATCAATTGGTTCAATTGAATCAAAGTTTCGAAACGTTTTTCACTATTAATTGGCTGCATAGGTGGTCAGGCATAATAATCACAGGTAAATATCAGGTCACGTGGTAAAACATAACAGGAATGATTCATGTGCTTTATATTAAAGCTATAAATATTAAGTACATACGCATGAGGGCAAATGTACTTGACATGAGGGGTCCTGATCGCTGCCATAGCTTGAGCCCATCCGTGCCTGAAGAAAAGGCAGTGTAAATGATGTCAAAAACTATAATGGCTTATTATGAACTTAATTTAGAGTTGATTCATTCATTCACTTAACGTAATCGTGATTCAGTTTACCCTGTGTCTCCCAGGCCATGGAGGAATATCACCTGCAAACAACAAGCAAAAAATATAAGATTTAATATCCAAAATAAGAGGGCTTGTGCTGATGACGTCACCTACCGCGGCAGTTGCTTTACAAGCGGCGGGAACAATTGCTGACATGTTATTACCGCGCATAAAAGTACAGAAAGCGTTGTGTTCGTTAACAGAAATATAGCTTCAATGTCAACAGCTCACAACATATGATTTCGCCTCGCAACAGTGACGGGCGCTTTCCCAACACGCTAAGCTTCGAATCCTTTGCGAATCATTTGTTTCGAATCAGTGATTCGGAGCGCGTGTCAAACTGCCGAAAGTCACGTGATTTCAGTCATAACTGTTTCGAAATGTCCGCCGATAGGGACATGAACCAGTGCCTATATGATTTTTACCTAATTTCGAAACAATTTTATACATTTGTAGACATTTAATAACACATAAAAAGGAAGAGTTGTAGTTAAAAGTTTCTTGCAGGTCTGAATTAACCAAGCTTTCCATAAAACAACCCTACAAATGAACAAAACAACTCATATTGTAGAGAAACTTAATATTTATTGGTAATAGATGATTTGTTAATAGTTGACACCTTCAATTAAACATCGTAATTGGTTTGTAAAAAGTGTTTTTATGCATGTTTTGACTGAGTTTTCGCTGCATTTACACTGTTCTGTCCAGCAGGGGTCACCAGCGTGTGGCGTTTCAGGCGCTTCGAAACACTGAATCATTTTGCGAATCAACTCAATTGATTCAAAGTTTCGAAACGCTTCGTTCGTTTCTCCAACCTCGCAATTTAGGTTTAAAGGTCAAATTACTGTCCTATCTGATGCTTTATTAATCCGTACATGAAATCCTAATAACTGTTCTTGGAACCTGCAACCCTAGTTTTCCCATTTTATGTATTGGAAATCAATTTTATACGATACATATGATGATTCGGTTGTTATATTTATTTAGAACAGAGTCCGTGTTTGATATAAGAAGTAAACTATTACAATACTTAAACATTACCATTTTTATTGTTACTTTTATTTTTGAACATACTGAAAAACGAATCTGACCTCCACCATTGTGACATTCACTGAGGATGCTTCACAAATAATGGTTAATAATTATATGTCACAGTTCTATATCTGTATTGTAACCATAATGTTTGATAATTACGTTTCAGTGTATCTAAATATGTAACTTTTATTATTGTTTGGTCCCGCATGTGCTTCCGGTTTACCGTACCACGTGGGTATCCCCATGTCATCTGCCCTTGACTAGCATTTCTCTGGCTCTATAATGTCTGTGACCAAGACAACAGGGGCGAAAACCATCGATATAGTAAAGAATCTACCTCGAATTACACTCGCGAACCTTCGACCAAATCCGGGTGCAAAGAAAGATGTAAGTTTATTCTTCTGCGAGACGTTATAATGGTTAGCGTGCTAGCTAAAGAGCATGATCTGATGCTTCTTCTTATCATTTAATTTTTTTTTTTACCGTATTAGTTTTAAAATGAGAGTAGTTGTTGTAGGCGGGAAATTCATGAAGGATTATTTATCATTAAATTAGTAAGAAAGTCTTAAAATCATAAATTTATGGAATTAAATGTTGCATTCATTGCAGAATTTTTTTTTTTATATCTCAGTATTTCTGACCTGTTTTCCAATACAAATGTTTAAACATCTTTAAATCAAGATACATTTACTTGAGATGCAAGTAAAATGAAGCCTTAAAAAAACTGAACGAAATGAGTGAGTTTATGCTTAAAACAAGAACATGTCAAACCTCCCTTTGAATTAAGTGTATTTTTCTGATATTCTTGTTTTAATCATAAACACACTTCATTTTGATCACTTTCACAGAAAACAAGACTTCATATTTTATGGCTTTTTTGCCTCACCCTGCAGTCAGTAATTTTTATGTAAAGGTTTTGGGGTTTAAAACAACATGCAATAAAACTATGATTTCTAAGAGTATTATTTTATTTTGTCGACTAAGATACACAATACTCATGTAGTATTTCTCAAACTGACCGTCAGAGTGTGAAATAAGCTATATCCAGTCGCGATTTTGTTTTCTGTTCGATTGACAGATTACTTTGCCAAAGCAATGGCGCAAAACATAATGTTAGCAATCTTATAGGTTCATCACAAAACAGTCGCGGGACAGATTAGACGGAATTGGGTACATCATATTTGTGATGATAGGAAACGGGTGGTTTCAAACCGCGTTTTTGAGATCGTCTTTCGTACTTCAGCTTCTCTTAAAGGTGCAATATGTAATATTTTTGCAGTAGAATATCCAAAATCCACTAGATCAGTGTTATATATTTCGTTCACTTGAGTACTTACAATATGTTTGCAACTATTTGTAAATCATGAGAAAATTGCAGTTTTAACCAAGGCTCTGGGACGTGTGAGGAGTCGCCTGTCAATGGCGTCATACCCGCGTTACCGTCGGTTTCCGGTTTATTTTGTAGAAACCATGGAAACACCTAAGACGCTTTAATATTTACATGTTTACAAGGGAACAACTGTTTTGATATATTTATAGACAGAAAACTAATTATTGTTATATAGCTCAACACGTTTAGTCTTATTGTTTAAATCTAATTTTCTTGATTTTTTGCGAGTACCATGCTTTACCACGCCTCAGAGAAAAACACTATTTTGTGAAGTAGCTAACATAGCATAATCAGATGCAGCTTTATTTTTAGTAACAGTAATACAGCATTTTCTCCATCATACAATACGTTTTAAAATTAATTGCATGCCATTTATCAACACAAGCCATCCAGCATTTAATATGATATTGTAAAATCGATCTATCTTACTGCAGTGTGTAACAGTGTCTCACAGCAGCCACCGAGCGAACGCACAGAGTAACGTTAATCATTTTCAACACTCTCAATGTATCTAATATGATAAACAGAGCTGCGTTACCTCATACTCATGACCGGAAAAGCGGCATCGGCGACTGTGTCATAATAAAAGTCCCACTGCTCGTGAGGCGTGTGTTGATCAATCGCTCCAGCTCCTCGTTCAGCTCCACAACACTCGCTCCTGCTCTGCTTCACACTACAGTAACGTTAATAATCACATCCATGAACATGATTTCTTCCCGAGTCCAATCCCGATTGTTTCCACCGGCTGTGAGGTGAAGACCACATGTCCTAAGATTCCACGCTCAAACTTGGCATCATCAAGCTACGCCTTTGTTTTGAATAGGCCTCTAGCGGACAGAAAATCTTACATATCGCACCTTTAAAGCATATTAAAAACACCACATAGTAGGGGTGTGACGAGATCTCATGCTTATCTTGTAGATTTCCATGCTCCCTATTCACAGAGTACGTGCGATCACGAAATCGACAGCGAAAGTAAAACGCGAGTGCGCATTCAAAAACGAATCCGTTCAAAAGCGGCTGCCTGATGCATGCAAATATCTCCCAATATGAAAGCTGTAGTTGTAAGCATCTCTCAGCTCTGTATCATGCTTATAGAAAAATTTAGTCTCTATTTGCACTTTGTCTCGTCTCGTGAGCTACATGTCTCGTCACACCCCTACCTCATTGACATATAAACAACTTTAAAAACTATTTAGACATTTACACTGGGGGATTTTTTTTTGCAGTGTAATCAGAAGAACATAGTGAAGTATTGTGTTCCCCTCAGTTTATGTACTCAAATTTACCTTCATAAAGCCTGCAGAAACCCTGATATCTTCTCACCGTACAGGAGAAGCGCAGAGGTCGCGGGATTCACGGAGGCAACAGAAGCGGACGTGGGCATAAAGGTGAACGGCAGCGTGGCAATCGACCGCGACTGGGCTTTGAGGGCGGACAGACCCCGTTCTATCTGATCATCCCGAAATACGGCTACAATGCCAATCACAGGTAAAATGGTCCGCTACGTACTCCTCTTTATCTTTACGGCTCTGTTCTTATCGTGTCTCATCTGTGTGTTTTATCGGTTCCAGCCGTCGGCCGCAGTTTCCTCCGCTATCCCTGCGCAGACTCCAGTACCTCATAGATTTGGGTCGCGTCGACCCTACGCAACCCATCGATCTGACCCAACTCGTCAACGGCCGAGGGGTTACGATCCAGCCTCTGAAACGAGACTATGGCGTTCAGCTCATTGATGAGGTGTGTGTGTTGGAATGGCACTTCGTTTCTTTTATCGCTTAAGCACTTCTTCATTTATGGGAGTATCTTTTAACCTTACCCACTAGCTGCGTCCCAATTCAGAGGCTGCATCCTTTGAAGGACACAGGCCATGTTAAATGAAACGAGTGGTGATAACGTTTGTACTGGACTTTTTTGAAAGATATATCAACTGTCTGAAAACAAAACGGTTCAAACGTTGTCTAAATATGCTCACCTCGGTCCATTTATGTCAGAGACAAACAGTCGGGTTTCGGAAGTAAAAACTCCATTTATTTTATCCATGATTTGAACGATAACTTATAAACCATTAAAGACAGCAATACTGTGAGCTATGAGGTTGTGAATCGATGGTATTTGCTTCTGTTGACGGCCTGCATTGTCAACTTAGTTTTAAAATAATTGTTTAACAGCAGAATTTGTGGTGGAAAACTACATTACCCATAATGCTGTACAGACATTCCACCAATCAGAGGTGAAACAGGCAAAACACGCCAAAATAATGCTCTAAAAATACTTAAATATATAAGCATATTTTGCAATAAATGTAAAATATCCTTTTTATATATAATCAACATTTGTAAATGAGTAGTTTTATATTTCACCGTCGTTTCTAATTTGATTATGCTGTTCGCAATGCTTCATTGTAGTTCTTTCTCTCACTAAATCTGTATTTTTGTCCAATTTTGTAAAGTTTTAATGAAATCCCTCTGGGTAAAATGAATGGAAAAAATACATCCAGTACCAACAGCGCTGAAAAAGTGTAAACTATAAAATCGCATCTTTAGTAAGATATGTCAAATTTTGAACTCCTTCAGATTTTTTTTTTTATTCTGTGTACATTTGTATCGTTAGATATTTGAGTAAGTGAAACCCAATACTTGCATTTAAAAGTTTAATCTGGCATTTTCTCTCTCAAAAATTGGAGTTGGGATAGGCTAGGCTGCGAAGGATCCACTCGTTCTGTCCTTAGCTGCCCAGGAATACGCATTTGTTGGCCGCGTTCGATGAAGTCTTCGAATTGGGACAGCCTTTGTCCCATGGGAAGAATCCAGCATCTGAACTGGGACGCAGCTAATGTTCAACTCCAACCCTAAACCAACACCTGAACCAGCTAATCAAGCTCTTCAGGATCGCTAGAAGATCACAGGCTGAAGCAGTTCGGAAATAAAGCTTGCAGGACAGGAGCAAATCTGTAAGGAAATCTGTTTAGTTTATTCGTCCAAGTCATTTTCACTGAAGCCAGTGTGTATGTGTGTGTTTGTTGCAGGGTGCTGATGTATTTTGTGCAAAAGTAAACCTGGAGGTCCAGGTTGCCTCGGAGAAAGCCATTGCTGCCGTTGAGCGAAATGGGGGTGTGATCACAACCAGCTACTACGATCCCCGCAGCCTCCGTCAGTATTCCTGCACTCTGTTACATATTCAGAAGTCATGATTTCAGTGCAATGGTCAGCCATACAGATCCAGAGCTGCACACATCCTATACAGTCCAGTGGGGCTGGGCGACAAACAATATCATATCCAGATCGTGATAAGATTTATGTCGAACTCTATGATTTACCCTACCAGTCTATCACACAGCTGAAATAAACGCGACTAAAGAAATAAATAAATGCGTCTTTTTAGACCCCAAACAGCGTTTGTTAAAATGTTCTTTCCACGCGATTCTGAAGACCTCTAAACGAGTTTGTCTCCATTTGCGTTCTAGATTACGGGTTTCTCTTTTGATAGCGTGAGTAGTACTGTTGTACCAAGGTACAGTATTTTTCTCTCTAACCTTTTTAAATCTCATCGGTGCAACAATATCTAATGTACTAGTGAAAATGGTGTGTTTAGGTACGATGAGCAGCTGAGACAGATCAGGCAAATGGCATGAAACTTTAACACTTTCTACACTCACTTTTTTCACTTATTTTCTACAAATAAAAAAAAATTTGGAGCAATATCTTGTTTTTATGTTAGTGTAGAAAAAAAGTCACACTCAGGGTCTTTGGGGCCTCCAGAGACTCCAGACAACAAAATGTAATTTTGTAACAAAAATGTAGTTTTTTTTAAAAAACAAATGTAATTTTACTCTGTTTATTAATGTTTTTACTTCATATTTGTGCAGTTTTTGGAGGATTTGTCATATCTTTTACATTTAAATAAATAAAAAAGCAATCTTTTTTGAATAGGTTTTATACAAAAACAGCTTTTTATGTAAAATTCACTTTATAAAAGACCCACATTTCTAACTTTCAGTCATGGGGATAGTTTTAAAAGTAAAACATTATCACTGTTACCAGTAGATGGCAGCAGTATTTGATATTTGACTGCCTGAAAGACATCTTTTCACAAGTATTTTTCAGTTGGATTTATATCTAAATATTATGAAATCACAATTATGACAAAAAAAAATTACTTTTTAGTCAAAGTTTAGCATTTTTTTTTTGTACTGAAAGACATAAGTTTTTCAATAATGTTCATTTTGAGGATGAATTTTGTCCATTTTCTAAATGGGGTCTCATCATAATGTAACAATATTGAAAAACTATTTTTTTTTAATTACAAAAAATACTAAACTTTGACAAAAAAAATAGCTTTTATTGTTATAATTGTGATTTCATAATATTTAGATATGAATCCAACTGAAAAATACTTGTGAAAAGATGTCTTTCAGTCAGTCAAACAGCAAATAGTGGAGCTCTGCAATGTCAAGTAAACATTAATAAACAGAGTAAAATTACATTTGTTTAAAAAAAACAATTATTTTGTTATATATCCATTGTTTTCTATATAATCATGCTAGACTATATGGCAATCAATGTAGGCATGTGGAGGAATAATCACTGGCATGTGAAAATTGCTAAAGAAGTGTATGCATCTCATTTAGATAAAGTCCCTCAAACTTGCATATGGACATATATTTTGAGGTAATCATTCCTCATCGTCACACAGCCTGTTTTATCAAGTTCAGTGCTATAAATACTATTAAAGTGTGCAATTTGAACCAAATCTGATTGTCCTTTTGAGTGCCATAAGGTTGCCGACCGCTGCATTAGACAGAGACGTGTTTGACTGTTTACATTTTGCACTCAAATTTCTACCTCTACATTTTTTTTATTTTATTTTTTTTGTAGGGCTTTTGTTTGTTTTATGGAGAGTTTGGTTAATCAGACCAGTAAGAGACTTTTAAGTGCAACTCTTCCTTTTTATTACACTAATGTGTCGTTAAATGTCAACAAATGTCTAAAACTGATCTGAGATCAGGTTATAATCATATACAGACATTGGTCCAGATGTTCAGAGAGATCGCCTAGCGGTGAAACATTGACATTTTGAAACATTTCAAAACATTTATGCCCAGTGCTGCAGCTGTTTCAATTGAAAGTAGCTAAAGCCTGCTCAGAAAGACGCTAGATGGTGTAATGCGCAGTCTGCAATTTACATCTGTTCTCTCTCCTAATCCGTGCTCACACACTGTATAATATAGAGGCAAATGTCCATTAAAGCTGCGTATGACATAGTGACTTTAATCAACAATCCAAAACATCTCTAGATTTGTCACTCGTTGCTTGTTAAAATAAAGACATTAAACGGGCCTGAGAAGTCGGTAAATACGCAACCCTGGTTATGAAATCACGTGACTTTGGCAGTTTGATACGTGCTTCGAATTACTGATTCCAAACAAATGATTCTCAAAGCGTGTTTCGAAAGTGGCAGCATTATCAAATTATATATTGTGATAAATATCGATATTAATCAATATGGGGGAAAAAATAGTGAGATCATATTTTTTTGCCATATCGCCCAGCCCTACAATCCAATGGCTCATGGGATCATCTTGGTAATAGATGATGATAATAATAAGATTTGTGTGTGTGTTTTAGAGGTCCTCATCAAACCAGTGCCCTTCCTCATGTCCGGCGAGCCCATACCCAAACGCCTGCTGCCCGGTGAAGACCTTCTTCCGTATTACACAGACGCCAATAACCGTGGATATCTCGCAGACCCAGATCAAGTCCAAGCTGCACGGCTGCATCTGGCTAAAAAGTATGGCTACACCTTACCTGACATCACGACGGATAAACTTTTTGAGATGCTGGTCCAAAGGAAGGATCCTCGTCAGATCTTTTTTGGGTTATCACCTGGATGGGTGGTTAACATGGCAGACAAGAAGATCCTCAAACCCACTGATGAAAAAGTCTTGCACTATTACGGATCTTAAAGTCTTCATTCGATGTGGATGTCTGTGTATATAAAGTGAACGTGGAAGAACTGATTAAATTCAATGTCTGGAATAAAAAGCTGATTCCACATTCTGTCCTAATAATCATTTTGAAACAGTTTTGACGAAGCCTCGTTTACTTTGATATCACTGGTTCAAACTAAATATAGCTGCAAGCAGCAATTATCGGGGTTTAAGGACTTTAAGCACTTGTGCAAAAATATTTTACATTTTATTTAGCAAGCATGTACCCAATTAAAGCTGCAGTCCGTAAGATATGCCTCTTTGTCGCCATCTCTGTTTGAAACCTGCAATTGCAGTGATATGCGGAATTATTATCTGTTTGTGCATTGTGCATCAGCTCGTCAGTTTAATTATTGCGACTGATTAATTATTTAATTAATCAGTCGCAAAGTTTAATTATTGCAACTGCTGTGAGAAAAGGCTATAAATGATCCGTCACCAGCAGCATCCTATATGCAGGGACTCCTTCTTTCTGTTTACACATGTGACGTAATGACGCAAAGACAAACGTCTGCATGCTCGAATTTCCTGCGGAAATCCACCAGTATCGATTTACTCTAAAACATTATAACAAGCTTACTGTTGTGAATCAGGCTAAGGTAAGGAGATAGTTTTGAAAAATGGCTGGTTGTGTACTTGCTAAAAAGTTAATTTTGGATCATTTTTAACCAAAAAAAAGTTACGGACTGCAGCTTTAAAGTATAAAAGGAAAAGACCATTTACAGCCAATACAGGCAATTTACCATTGGAAATATATGGTTTTTAAAGCTTTTAACCTCTTTAAAATCCAGTACTGCACTGGTTTGGTTCCGATTGGATGAAAAAACTAGGACTAGTTCACAGAAGTAAGTTTTTTAAAAGGGTTAGTTCACCCAAAAATGAAAATAATGTCATTAATTACTCACCCTCATGTCGTTCCACACCTGTAAGACCTTCGTTCATCTTCAGAACACAAATTAAGATATTTTTGATGAAATCCGATGGCTCAGTGAGGTCTGCATTCACAGCAATGACATTTCCTCTCTCAAGATTCATAAAGGTACTAAAAAGATATTTAAATCAATTCATGCGAGTTCAGAACCTTAATATTATAAATCAACGAGAATGTTTTTTGTTCGCCAAAAAAACAAAATAATGACTTTTCAACAATATAGTGATGGGCAATTTCAAAACGTAAAGCTCTGAAGCAGTGTTTTGAAATCTGCCCATCACTATATTGTTGAAAAGTCGTTATTTTGGGGTTTTTTTTGGCGAACAAAAAAATATTCTTGTCACTTTATAATATTAAAGGTGCCCTAGAATTAAAAATTGAATTTACTTTGGCATAGTTGAATAACAAGAGTTCAGTACATGAAAATGACATACAGTGAGTCTCAAACTCCATTGTTTCCTCCTTCTTATATAAATCTCATTTGTTTAAAAGACCTCCGAAGAACAGGTGAATCTCAACATAACACTGACTGTTACGTAACAGTCGGGATCATTAATATGTACGCCCCCAATATTTGCATATGCCAGCTCATGTTCAAGGCATTAGACAAGGGCAGCCAGTATTAACGTCTGGATCTGTGCACAGCTGAATCATCAGACTAGGTAAGCAAGCAAGAACAATAGCGAAAAATGGCAGATGGAGCAATAATAACTGACATGATCCATGATAACATGTTATTTTTAGTGATATTTGTAAATTGTCTTTCTAAATGTTTCGTTAGCATGTTGCTAATGTACTGTTAAATGTGGTTAAAGTTACCATCGGTTATTACTGTATTCACGGAGACGAGAGCCGTCGCTATTTTCATTATTAAACACTTGCAGTCTGTATAATTCATAAACACAACTTCATTCTTTATAAATCTCTCCAACAGTGTGTAATGTTAGCTTTAGCCACGGAGCACCATCAAACTCATTCAGAATCAAATGTAAACATCAAAATAAACACTGTACTTATGCGATTAGACATGCTGCATGACGAACACTTTGTAAAGATCCATTTTGAGGCTTATATTAGCTGTGTGAACTTTGTTTATGCTGTTTCAGGCAGTCGTGAGCTCCGGGGGCAGGGAGCACGAGAATTAAAGGGGCCGCAGCCTGAATCGGCGCATATTTAATGATGCCCCAAAATAGGCAGTTAAAAAAATGAATAAAAAAAAATCTGTGGGGTATTTTGAGCTGAAACTTCACAGACACATTCAGGGGACACCTTAGACTTATATTACATCTTTTGAAAACACGTTCTACGGCACCTTTAAGGTAGAACTACTGAACTCGCATGAACTGATTTAAATATGTTTTTAGTACATTAATGGATCTTGAGAGAGGAAATGTCATTGCTGGCTATGCAGGCCTCACTGAGCCATCAGATTTCATCTAAAATATCTTAATTTGTGTTCTGAAGATGAATGAAGGTCTTACGGGTGTGGAACGGCATGAGGGTGAGTAATTAATGACATTATTAACCCTTTAATGGATTTGATTGACAGCAGTGGTTCCTTTCAAAGTTGTTCAGTATGAGGAGATCTATCAAATGATATGCATATTGTGAGGATGTGTGAAACACCACATGATTACAGCGTAAAACTCATTAGCACCACCTAGTGGCTGATTTCTTTTAAAATTCTTACAGACCTAGGGCCATGAGTCGAACATGCCCAACGAGTTTCGTTCCAATCGGCCTTCGTTAACTGTCTAATAGGTGCTCGAAATTCATTGGTCAATGGTGGCCATGTTTTTGGCCGATGTCCTCATAGACAATCCCTGGACCAAGACACTGCATGCCAAGTCAGTCGGACTAACGGTTGTGTAGTTAGAGCTGTTTTCATGGTTTTTTTGTTTTGTTTTGTTTTTTCAATTTATAGTGCCACCAAGTGGTCAATCGTGTTTTTTTTGTTGTTGTTTTTTTTTACTGTGACTTCAGATTGAGCTCATACATACATGTACCAAGTTTACTGAAAATATTTCAATTTGTTCATTAATTATAGCCATTTTAGTAAAAGTGGCTCTACCCACCGCAAACGTTTTGGCCCTTAGGGACCATAAATCGAATTTTCAACTTTTTTTTTTTTTTTTTTTTTTTTTTTTTGGGATAATTATCGACAATCAAAGTCTGGAGAATCTCGCTGCACTGGTTTGGTTCAGATTGGGCCAAAATCCTAGGACTAGTTCGCAAATATAGGTTTTTCAAAAAATGCCTGAAAATTTCAAATCCAAGGCTTGAATTTTGTCCGCCTCGAGCCAGCGATATATAACACTTGAGTCTTTGCCTGACAGTTCAGGAGTTTGAGCCATTTTGTACTTTTATCCGCTGTAGCGCCCCCGTCAGGCCGATCGGGGTGAGCCTTGGTGACGTTGTAGATGGTGTGAGCACTACCAGCCCTCAAAGTTTCAAGTCTCTACGACTTACGGTTTGGTCTGCCCGATCACTTTTAAGGGAGAATGCAGATCCTTGGAAAATTGAACAATTACAATAGGGATCACTGCAATTGAATCTCTAATGATTTGCAAAGGTTACGAAGCGGCCTTCACTATCTTTCTTGTAAAAGCCATATATTTGCCGAACTATTTAGTACAACTGTCTGTCGAGAAGCCTTCCTCCTTTTGAGGTTATACTGCAGTGCTCCAAATAGTCATTTTTTAATTGAATATTGACGACTTCCTTTTATTACTCATAAATTCAGCACATACAACCCCTGGATCAATGTTGACCTCTGAAACAAAGTGTGTGCAATATTAAAACAGCCTGACGCCGTATCTCAAGCATTCCACCATGTGTTTTATTATAAAACTCTCAAATGAACCGTTTTGTCTTTTAGCTCTCATGTCTGCTTTATTAAGCGAAAGAAACTAGAACATGGCAGGACCTCATTATCCCAACAGGAGGGTGTTGAAGGGTTTTAGTGCATGTTGCTCATCTGCTTTAACTGATGATGCGTGACAAATGCATCCCAGATGCCCCGAAGACCTTTGTGGTACATTAACTTCATTGCACACACACACCAGCAATTTAAGACTATCAGCGGGCGAGATACGCCCTCACGTGAAGAAATGCTTTATTTGCAGCAGTTGCTCATTCCTTTACATGTGTCAGTTGAGTTTTCCATAAAATAACAGCTGAAGTCTTATCAATTTTGGCACTAATGGTGATCATAGCTCCCTGAGGTTATTAAAAATCTGTCTTACACTCACACACACGTATATATGGATTGCTTGTGATGACTCTGAATCACCCGATACTTTATACCCCTACACACACATAAAACACCTCCAAACCCTCAAAATCAGCATGATTCAGGGTTGCCAAGCAACCGTTTGGATTTATCCCTTTTCATTCTCATTTTCAACAAACATATGCTGACAGAACCATTTAACAACATGCACCTCTGCATCTTTCACTCCTCTCAAGCTTCCTATAACTTGAGAAATTCAAAGGAGACTGCAGTGGCAATAAGCTGCCCTTTAGAAGATTAAGTTCAAATGTCCAAACCAGGCGTGACGAGCCGCGATAAAAGAATCTTTCCATGTTAAAGGTGCATTAAGCAATTTTTGAGAAACGCTGTTGATATTTGAAACCACCCCTATCCAAAAGATAACACCCCTATCTTGATAGCTCCGCCCCTAAAGTCACAAACATGTTATGCAACACAGGCACCTCCCCCATCATGAGTGGACACGCCCCTTACTGCTGATTGGCTACAAGTGTCAGACGCTCAGTCAGATCCACTTTCAACACATTTCTCAGAAACCGCCTACTCCACCTTTAATCAGTTTTTGTAACGCGACGCGATAAAAGGTGTGTTTTCCGTGTTAATCAGAGTTTTTGTTCTAACCAGCCACGACAACGATATTTGATACTATTTTAGAAACGGTTTCTATTTCTGTGACGTCGGGGCTGGAACAAAATCAAAGCATGACAATGATAATCTCAGGTACTGATTATGTGCTTTATTTAATGTTAAAAGCGTCTAATGCGAGTTTGAATATCATTTTGCATGACCTTTATAGCTGTTCTGTAAACAACAATGGATAATTCACCTCAGATATTGAAAAATAAATAAAAGGAAACAAGAACTGCCAACTAAATGTGAACAAACTAGTGTATTCAATGACAAAGATTGTTTTCAGTCACTTCGTATGTATTTTTAATAATGTAAAATGGTGTAATGTTTGTGAATTCTTACCCGTTTTGCAGAGAGACTCCGCCCACACGCTCTTCTGATTGGCTGTGATTTGGTCGTGTCTGGTGTGGACAGGCAAATTGCTTGTCGCTGGACACTTGTAACTGGCAATACATGGGTATTGAGGCATATTTGGTTTGGGCCAAACATAAGAGTGTTGCTGTTTTCAGACCAAAGAGCTGTAGAATAAATGTGTCTCAATCAGCTCCCTAGTTCAGTATTCAGGCTCTGACAAAGAAGTCGGTAATTTCTAGGGGTGTCAAATTCCCTCTAGTGCACTAGTAGACGTGTTTGTTCCCTAAAAATTCCCACAGTGCGGTTCCCATACTAAGATGTTTAATTATATGTTAGCACACTCTCAACCAATGGTTTATAGACGACTTCTGGAATGCTCTGGCTCACACCAAAACTACAAATTTTCTGTATTAAGAACAGGCATTGCATGCATTTTTAAAAAATATATATGTTTATTGTTTTCCAAGAAATTTGGTTTGCTATCTTTATATGTGCCACTATATTTAAAATGCCTCAACAGGATGATTGCATCTACAAGTTGACAACTGGCCTCGAGTCGGTCAATGTCTTGACCCTTTTGACACTGAACCTGAAAAATAGATTTCAAGTGTCTAAATCGCAGCGCTGCACAAAAACAAAGACTCCAATTTTTGTCCTTGAATGATTTAATCACAGCCGGGAGAGTTCTCATCAATCTCAGAGAATCTGTCTCTGGTGAAAAGAATACAGCAGGTTTTATAGGATTTCAGGAACATCTCACAGTCAGTATAACATGATCTATTACTCACAATCATCATCTTAATATGATTGGTTCAGATTTTAAAAAACAACATAGTTCCTCTTCCACGCTTACAGGCAGAGTACATTTAGAATCACAGAATCATCAAAAATCACCAGGTTAATAGTTCACTGAACTGATTACTCAATAGGTCAAAACAATTTTTATAGACTTTTTATATATACAAAGGATGCTGTCTAGCCCGCACAGCAACATTTTCCACTGTTACAACACACAGTGACTATTTCTCTGTTCTAATCTCAGAGTTAACTCGTTATATATATATCAATACTGTATATATACAGCAAATTTGCAGCAGTCTGTCATTTTGCTATGTGTATGCTGTGTTTATCAGTTCATTTCATTCATTCTCTCTCCTTTTCTCAATCTTTATCCTTTCCTCTCTGTCCTATTGTGACTAAATGAGGTGTAAAACTTTTTTTTCCACTAAACAATAGAATCTCCATTGAGCCATTAATGGCCTCAGATGACATACAGGTACTTCTCAGGCTATTATTTCTTTACCTTTTGTGCGATAACAAAACAACCTCATCATGTGAATAATTGCTCACAAACCGAAATGGAAATGGATCTATAGGTACTAGAGTGATTTTAGAAAAGAACAATGTCATTTCATCTGTCAAAGAAGATGGAGAAAAAGCACAAAGAGAGAATTTGGGTCAATAAGGTGGTGGTGCGCGCGTGCATTTGTTGTCTGCCCACATGCAAAAGTGTGCACAGTGTGTGCAACCCTCTATTAAACCTATATTATCTTAGTGCTGATTAATACTGACATTTCACACAATCATTTTCTCTTCTAATGCATCCTGAGACAGCTCACATAAACACAAATACAGCAGGTAATCAACAGTCTACTGATTATAAATTTCTCAGATGTGTCAGTCATGCAAAACTAATGGATTTGTTTGTGTGCAATTGCAGGTGTTCAGAAAGCTCAAGCCTGTGGCTAAAAGTGAAACTGATGCTACTGTGATGTTGAAAACAAAAGGTTTGTTGAAGTTATTGATATGCAAAATATCCAAGAACTAAATCACAGGAGCTAGAATCTGTCAGCACCTCTGAAACAGTAACACTAATGTGCCAAACCACATAGAGTTAAAAATGATTGACAATTCAATTCTTCCCAGCAAGAAAGAGGCTGTTTTTACATTTGGCACTTGGCAAGTGCTTAATGTGTTAATTTAACACAATTAATACTCGTGCAAAAGTGCAATGAATTTCAGTTTATCCTGTTAAAAGGATGTTCATCCAAAAATGAAAGAAAATTTGTCATCATTTACTCACCCTCATGTTGTTCAGAGTATAAAAAATCTGGTCTCACTGGTCACAAATTGATGTTTGAACAACACCAGTTGGATTTGTATGGTTTATTTTCAACACTAGACCTACCCTGAAACTCAGTTTGTTCATGAAACAGGCCTCTTTTGGTCTAGTAACTGTTATTGTCTACGGCGTAGGTCTATAAATCAGCCTTAAGGCTAAATTGCACAAGAACACTAGACCTCTTCCAAAACTGCACCTGCATGTGTTTAGCAATGATAATGTAAAGCTTACTAGTGGTTAATAATAAGCTAACACTATGACCCAGAGTCTCCATGACCTAAAAGTTACGTTTCATTTTAATGGTGCAATGCTAAAATATTTACTAGTGCATAAGTTGTAACTTATGTAATGCCTTTTAATATCTCACAGCTAGTGCAACCGGCCCCTGAACAAGAGCTTTCAAGTGCTTTACAATGCACAAATGATGAAGTAATTTCTTTTGTGAGTCTAGCAATCCAAAGTACCAATTAAGACGCCACTTTGGTAAAAAGGCATTTGTAGAAGAGACATGATGAGTGCATTAACGGCTGAAAAGATTTTCAGAACGTGACAGTACATTAGACAAAATCATCCATTTTTTTCTTTCACTCATTTTCATTACAAGTCTTTGATAGTTGATTCTTGATTTTTTAATTGTTCTGTTTTTCTAGAGCAGCAGAGAGTGTTTCGCTTTATGCTCATGCCACTATGTTTCTTAACTATGTCAAGTAATCTTATGTTAAAGGCCTGATATACTCACACTGCGGTCAAGCCAGCCCAAAAGAAATATTGTGTGCGTCTATAATTACAGTAATTTGTAGAATGGCCATAAACTTTATTAGTGAGTTGGATAGCAAATCGTCATGATATAATTTCATATGTTTCGAATTTCCATTTTAAGCCCATTTAGTACTCAAGTTACCTTAACCTCCCTCTAAAGCTCAGGACAGAGAGGAAATGTTATGTGTTTTTTGTGCAGTGACCTTTCCACAATATCATCCTGCTGTGATAGATGGAGAAATATAGACACAATACATCAAATGGCTTCCCTCCTCTTACTCGCTCTTACACTGTGTGCAACGGCTCCCTAAAGCAACAAGCCATGCATAGCACACAAAATTATTCATCCACTATCCAGCAATGCATATGCACGGCAGTCGCTAATCGGCATGTCCACATGGGTTATAAAGATGGCTACATGCTTCAATTTGCTTACAGACCATTTAGTTTCAGCAGCATTATAAAGCCATTCTGCATGAGCCAGCTCAAATGAGAGCTTGTTCATTCTAGCAGAATTGCACATGAGACGGAGAACTCTGTGAGTGTAACGGAGGCCAGCTAGTGAGAGCTGTGCAAGTAAACCTCACTCCTCTGATCACTGCGGTCTTTGGCATCCTCGTTAGTGGGCCCACCTCCCATGCCGGAGATGACGGTTTGAGTGCCGCTCGAAGTAGGGAGAATAGGACTGGAGGGGTTTCATTGGTGCCATGACCCAGATGGGAGTGAGGTTTAGAGGTGAGTGTAATGGAGGCCAGCTAGTAAACCTCACTCCCCTGATCTCAAGAGGCACACTAGCGACTGACGCTACAGACTGCAGTCTTTAGCGTCCTTGTACGCGCACTCGTCTGCCATGCCGGAGATGACGGTTCGAGTGCCGCTCGAAGTAGGGAGAGTAGGACTGGAGGGGTTTCATTGGTGCCATGACCCGGATGGGAGTGAGGTTTAGGGGGGTGAGTGTATCAAAGGCCAGCTAGTGAGAGCTGTGCAGGTAAACCTCACTCCCCTGATCTTAAGAGGCACACTAGCGACTGAGGCTAGAGACTGCAGTCTTTAGCGTCCTTGTTAGCATGCCTGCCTCCTATGCCTGAGACGGCGGTTCGAGTCCCACTCGGAGCAGGGAGAGTTGGACCAGAGGGGTTACATTGGTGCTGTGACCCGGATGGGAGTGAGGTTTAGAGGTGAGTGTAATGGAGGCCAGCTAGTAAACCTCACTCCCCTGATCTCAAGAGGCACACTAGCGACTGACGCTACAGACCGCAGTCTTTAGCGTCCTTGTACGCGCACTCGTCTGCCATGCCGGAGATGACGGTTCGAGTGCCGCTCGAAGTAGGGAGAGTAGGACTGGAGGGGTTTCATTGGTGCCATGACCCGGATGGGAGTGAGGTTTAGGGGGGTGAATGTATCAAAGGCCAGCTAGTGAGAGCTGTGCAGGTAAACCTCACTCCCCTGATCTTAAGAGGCACACTAGCGACTGAGGCTAGAGACTGCAGTCTTTAGCGTCCTTGTTAGCATGCCTGCCTCCTATGCCTGAGACGCCGGTTCGAGTCCCACTCGGAGCAGGGAGAGTTGGACCAGAGGGGTTACATTGGTGCTGTGACCCGGATGGGAGTGAGGTTTAGAGGTGAGTGTAATGGAGGCCAGCTAGTAAACCTCACTCCCCTGATCTCAAGAGGCACACTAGCGACTGACACTACAGACTGCAGTCTTTAGCGTCCTTGTTAGCGCTCTCGCCTGCCATGCCAAAGAGGCGGTCCGAGTCCCACTCAGAGTGGGGAGAGTAGGATTGGAGGAGTTACATTGGTGCTGTGACCCAGATGGGAGTGAGGTTAAGGGGGGAGGCCAGTTAACAGAGGCCAGCCATTAAACCTCACTCCCCTGATCTCAGAAGGCACACTAGCAGCTGATGCTTCAGACTGCGGTAGGACCACCCTGCTTCGAGGGTTACACATGTCATGAGAATTATAGATGTCATAAAAAGTTGGACAGATCTCGAGTCGCACCAAAAAGACAACAAACCATTCCAAGACTGGAGCTTTGTGCAGCAGTCACTGGAGCTCAACTTGCAAAGTTGATAGTCAGCGAGCTCACCTTACCTATCAGGAATAGCATTTTGTGTTCTGACTCAACCACTGTCCTGACATGGCTTAAGTCTGACTCTTGTCGATTCAAGGTCTTTGTGGGAACCAGTACAGCATGGAGGAATGTAAGCTCCCATCAAGGCCCATCCTTTCTGTTACAATCACCCCATGAGTGGCCTGAAGCTCCAGCAGGGGCAGGTGAAGAAGACCCTTCAGAGCTACGGCGATCTTTGTTCTGTCATTCCTGTCAACCAGTTCTGATAGGTCTGTCCCTGATTCAAGCCAGTATGCTACATGGAGTGAACTAATGGTGGTCACAGCATGCACACTTCACCGTGATGAAGATGATCAACCTACTACAAAACTTATCAGAGCCAACAGTCCCAACTCTGAAGTTTCCCGGAGGAATACCACCTTCTCAAAGCCAACAAACCAGTCTCTTACAGTAGCTGCCTTCTTGTTCTGTCTCCTGAGTTTGATTCCACAAATAAAGTAATTTCATTTGGCGGGTATCTCTGAAAAGCACAGGATTTGGATCCTAACTTCAAACACCCTATTGTGCTGGATCCGAGCCATGGCATCACCAAACTGTTAATCCAGGATTTTGAAAAGAGACTGACCAGAGCGTGTCTTCATTGAAATCTGACATCCTACTGGATATTGAGAGAATGTTTGGAAGCATAACCATGCTTGTCTGGAGTGCTGAAGGTTGAGATCAAAACCTGCTGAAGATTCCACTGGGATGGACTACTTTGGCCTGTTCCAGGTGAAGATTGGCAGGCATACAGAAAAAAGATTGGTTATTATATTAGAATTCCTCACCATTCGAGCAGTACATCTGGATGTACTGACCTCTATTGATTCAGATGTCTTCTTAATGGCTGTACTGAGGTTTACAGCATGCCATTGTACCCCTGCCGAGCTTTACTCTGTTCAGGGGACAAATTTCAGAAGAGTTTGAGAGAGGATTTTTCTGTCATGAGTCCTGCAAGGATTGCTGGTGAAGCATCAGATTAACTTCCATTTCAATCCTTCAATCCTCCACAGGAGTGTTGGAGGAGTGTGGGAGCAGCACTCAACACCACTATTGGAGCACAAATCACTCCTGAGGAGGAACATTTCTAATTAAAGTGGAAGTGATTTTGAACTTCAGACTGTTGGGGTATGATGTTGACCCAATAACACCAATCACCTTTTGATGGGGCGGCTTAATAGTCCATTGCCTCAAGTTGTCTACCAAGATTCTCAAGCGGTAGAGACAAAGGCCAAGTTCATACATTACTCGTCAAATTCAGCCCCACGATCCTGCTTGCTTGCAATCTGCCCTCTTTCAGTGGAGTTATATTGTCGTTCTGCAAGAGCTGGTGTTGTGCTGAATTTTGACTCCCTGCCAAATTATTACCCCTCTCGTTGGAGCCACTACTTGATTGCCTAATCTTAACCCAACCCCACACCTAATCCTAAACATAACCATGCTGGGGAATGAGTGGAGTCATAATCTGGCAGGCAGTCATTTTTTGGCACCAAACCGGCTCAATGAGAGCCTGTTCAGCACTCATGTTTTTTTTTTTTTTTTTTTTTTTTTTTGTGTGTGTGTGCAATGACTGTTCCACATTATATATGTCAAGACAAGTCAATAAAGAATCATGCCGCTGTGATAGAAGGTGAAAAAATACAGTCTCTCCCCCACTCTCTGTGCGCAACGGCTCACTGGTTCAAAGCAGCAAGCTGCCCATTTATAGCACACAATATCATTCAACCTTTATTGATTTACACAGAAGCATTTAGGGCCTTTTCAGACTGGGTGTTGAAAACAATCAAATTCGAATACAGACTCCAATCTGCTTGCAAACCACCTTGCCTCGGCAATGTTATTTCATCTGCCACTCAGCAAAAAGATCTAAAGAAAAGGGCAGAAATATCGAAGCAGACTGCAATAGGCTCTTAAAGTCATTATTTTGAATTCTTGTGCCAAAGAAAAGACGGCAAGCGCCGCCCCATTCATCTAAGACAACTGAACCTTTAGTGAAATGGCCATTCAGAATAATCACTCAAAAACAGATTCTTCTTTGAGGCTGGTTTATTTTAGTGGATCTGAAAGATGCTTATTCGCCTCTATAGCTGGAAGACCCAGAGAAGATTTTGGTCTTTCGCAGGACAATCCTTACAAGAATGTTTCCATCCCATTCCACATCTGCCACAGTCTTTTTGCATTGATTCTTGTTTCCTTTTTCCGTCATGTTATCTTTCTTATGTCTCTTATGTTTTGTTGCTCAAGACTTTACCTCTGATCATATCCAGATTCAAGCTGTGAGCAGCCGTTGATTCCGATCCATGTAATGCTGCTTCCAGTTTCATTTTGGTGAACTTTCTGGATGGCTTTAGCTAAAGTTAGTTCAAAAACTAGTTGTAAGTGTTCCGACAGTCCCATCTCTGAATCCCATAAATATCCGATCTCTGATTAATTCCTCTTTTAACGCCCTAAAAATTGTAGTGTTCTGCCAGCTTGGGTTATGAAAGTCTCTACATTTTCTCCGTCATTGTGGCCATTAAACTGAGCCCGTTCAAATATGACATTGTGTTTGCTGACGCAGTGCTGTCTAAATGCTTCCACAACACAGTCATATTTCTTTCTGTCTAACTCACCCAGTGGTAATAGCACAAGGATATCATCTGCCTCGTCTCCCATGGCATATAACAAGGAGTTGACGTGATATTCCTGACAGTCCTGAGGCTAGACTATAGCGCTCAAACCGTCTGATCCATCTTGGATAATCCGCTGAAAGTCAAAGGGCTTCGGGTGCAATATCTGCACTGCTGCAACAATCATTTCTTCGGTCACGTCGTGCACACGGTTCTTTATAACCAATTCTTGAGGTTCGCCATTTATATGATGTTCTATAATATCCCACAAAAAAGCATGCAGTACACGGCCATGTCTCACTCATTTTTCTGATGCTTTATTATCATTCTTTCACTTCCTCCCTACATCATGCTCCCCCTGCTCTCCCACACCAGTCCCTATCCATACGCATCTGGTCTCCTTCCCTGCGTACCGTCATGCTTTTTGCTAACATTGGAGGTTCGCCTTAAACTAATGCTCTTCTCCTCATCTGGGCAGATGGACAAAATGGTGCAGCATCTGGAAGGTAATTTCTGATGAGAATTTAGCGGTATTACTACAGTTTACTGGTAATGCTAAAAACAGTGCTGGACAGTATTTGTTCCAAGTTGCTGTACTCAAGTACATGTTTCCAAGTATCTGTACTTTATCAAAGTATTTTTATTTTGGGAAACATTTATTTTTACTTCACTACATTCCATTCTTTACTACATTTCATAAAAACACTTCATTCCTCGTTATTTTGAGCTGAAGAAATCGCCACCCCCTCTGAGACTCAAGAGTGATGTCTGATTTGTAAATGAGCTGATTCCTTACGATGAACCTGTTGAATTGTTTTTACAAATTGTAGTAAATGATTCATTTGCGAATTGGACTGATCTAATTGCAGCTGTTTTCGAGTCAAAAGGTGTGTTCGACTTGCACAGACCGATCGGTGTATGACACCAAGGTACCACGAGAGCGTTTCGAAATCATACGGAGCCGTCTGCTCTCTAATCAATCTTGCAGTACTCTGATTTCATACACCAATTGGTCTCCACAGCGCCGCTTCAATCCAACTTTCCTAATAACTCACTGATTGAATAATTCAGTCGAAATGAGCCAAGAACCAGGATATCACGGGAGCTTGAGCGTGCATAGGACAGATGAAAGTAGGTTACTAATGCTGAATTTTAGTACTGATTATTGTAATTGAAAATCATATTTTGGTTATGACTGTCAATTTTTTGTGAAGTAAATATACTGTAAGAGGGTGAGCTGTTTAAGCACCCTGAAATGCTTGAATGTGGAGATATGTTTGTGGGTGTCTGTATCTTTTTACCTAAAATTGCCAATTAATGCCCATGCATCAATGTTGTTGATGCATGTTGTAGCAGTTACAAATTATATAAAACTGGTATGTTTGCATAGTGGTCATCGTAAAATATTAATGCATTTTGCCCCATGATGCCACGTCTGTACATTGTATTTTTATACTAAGCTATTTGTAGCCACATATTTACACAAATTTAGTTTTTTTCCTAATTTTTAAAATACTATATGGGATATTATTTAACTTGTTTGCACAGGTGTATTATGAATTATAGTAACTTAAATTGATATTTTACTATAATGCTGCTTTTATAGTGTATACCTTTTGGTAATAAAATGAAAAGCTGATATAGTCTGCACTAATCTTTTTAGTGTTTACTAATGAGGCTAAATAATGAAAATGGTTCATCCATCAGTACTTTTAATTTAAAATCAGGTAAGTAAAATTGAAAATGACTATTATATTTTGACTGGAGTAATATTTTATTAGGGTATCTGTACTTTTACTCAAGCACTTGATTGGAGTACTTCATTTGATAAAAAGACAGAACACTTTTGCTTGTGTGAACAGCATGTATGGTGTATTTACTGGAAAAGTTTATGGCAATTTACTTGTTTTAATGTGTGAAAATGGAGATGTGAGTGTAGAGGTGAATTTTGAAGAAATGATGCAATGCAAGTGTTTGATGAGAAGTGTTAAATCAATCTGACTTTTGATACACAAAAGTGTTTCTGATGCACCAGTGTCCGTCCACCACAGAATCTTGCCCAACATGGACTAAAAAGTGATTCAGTTGACTTAAAGAACTTCTGTTTGGTGCCTGACTAGAAATCCTGCTGCGCAGATGTTACTACAGATGGATTTAAATAGCTATGTACAGTATCCTCGGGCATAATTGTATATTGTACTATTTAATGATTCATAGTTGTTATTTTTATACAGACATAAACTCATTTTTGTGGGTCTGTGGATGTCACAAATATTACTGAAGAGCTTTCACTGTTCATCTGTCTGTTGATCATCATGCATAAATAAATGCACAAACATGAATAATGCAACTGTTTAAAAGAGCACCACTTCATGTGACACTCAAACAATGAAGAAACAAATAACACTGTGACAGAGAAACAGTGAGAAATGAGTCAGAGTTTGAGGGGATGGAGAGCAGAAGAGTGTCTGTGTGTATAAAGCAGGGAAATCCAGCTAAATCCAGTTTCTGATGGTAGTTTTCAGTGATTCTGATCTGGATTGTGATTAGCTGCTTCAAGCTGGTTTAGATGGTTGATCTGTTGGACTGAGAATGTCGTGGTAGATTGAGACTGACTGAATGTGCGTCTGAAATACTGAGTAGGTACTACATTTGAATTTGAACTTACTTTGCGACCATTAAAAAAGTTCATTCTATATAGTATGAATGTAGTAGTATGAATGAAATTCAGACGTACTACATTACTGTCACATGAACTACCAGCGTCAGTTGTGTCACTTCACTGTCATTCACAAATCCTCTCCCGTGGCCTCATGGGATAGTAAAGTGTCCATCAAGTGCACACTTCAGAATCTCGCCAGAATTCAGATGCAGCATTGATCAATCTGTTTAGATCACAAAAACTACCCAAACACTGGGTTGTTACATCTGACCCAGGAGTTGGGTAACAAAAGAACTATCCAAACACTGGGTTGTTACGTCTGAGCCAGGAGCTGGGTAACATAAAAACTACCCGAATGCTGGGTTGTTACGTCTGACCCAGGATCTGGGTAACGCAATATCAACCCAAATGCTGGGTTGTTACGTCTGACCCAGAAGCTGGGTAACATAAAAACTACCCAGGAGCTAGGTTGTTACGTCTGACCTGGGATCTGGGTAATACAAAAACTACCCGAACGCTGGGTTGTTACGTCTGACCCGGGATCTGGGTAACGCAAAAACTACCCAAACGCCGGGTTGTTACGTCTGACCCGGGATCTGGGTAACATAAAAACTACCCAAACGCCGGGTTGTTACGTCTGACCCGGGATCTGGGTAACGCAAAATCTACCCGAACGTCGGGTTGTTACGTCTGACCCAGGATCTGGGTAACACAAAAACGACCCAAACGCCGAGTTGTTACGTCTGACCCGGGATCTGGGTAACACAAAAACGACCCAAACGCCGAGTTGTTACGTCTGACCTGGGATCTGGGTAACGCAAAATCTACCCGAACGTCGGGTTGTTACGTCTGACCCAGGATCTGGGTAACGCAAAAACTACCCAAACGCCGGGTTGTTACGTCTGACCTGGGATCTGGGTAACATAAAAACTACCCAAACGCCGGGTTGTTACGTCTGACCCGGGATCTGGGTAACGCAAAATCTACCCGAACGTCGGGTTGTTACGTCTGACCCAGGATCTGGGTAACACAAAAACGACCCAAACGCCGAGTTGTTACGTCTGACCCAGGATCTGGGTAACGCAAAAACTACCCAAACGCCGGGTTGTTACGTCTGACCCGGGATCTGGGTAACGCAAAAACTACCCAAACGCCGGGTTGTTACGTCTGACCTGGGATCTGGGTAACATAAAAACTACCCAAACGCCGGGTTGTTACGTCTGACCCGGGATCTGGGTAACGCAAAATCTACCCGAACGTCGGGTTGTTACGTCTGACCCAGGATCTGGGTAACGCAAAAACTACCCGAACGTCGGGTTGTTACGTCTGACCCAGGATCTGGGTAACACAAAAACTACCCAAACGCCGGGTTGTTACGTCTGACCCGGGATCTGGGTAACGCAAAAACTACCCAAACGCCGGGTTGTTACGTCTGACCCGGGATCTGGGTAACATAAAAACTACCCAAACGCCGGGTTGTTACGTCTGACCCGGGATCTGGGTAACGCAAAATCTACCCGAACGTCGGGTTGTTACGTCTGACCCAGGATCTGGGTAACACAAAAACTACCCAAACGCCGGGTTGTTACGTCTGACCCGGGATCTGGGTAACGCAAAATCTACCCGAACGTCGGGTTGTTACGTCTGACCCAGGATCTGGGTAACGCAAAAACTACCCAAACGCCGGGTTGTTACGTCTAACCCAGGATCTGGGTAACGCAAAATCTACCCGAACGTCGGGTTGTTACGTCTGACCCAGGATCTGGGTAACACAAAATCTACCCGAACGTCGGGTTGTTACGTCTGACCCAGGAACTGGGTAACACAAAAACTACCCAAACGCCGAGTTGTTACGTCTGACCCAGGAACTGGGTAACACAAAAACTACCCAAACGCTGGGTTGTTACGTCTGACCCAGGATCTGGGTAACACAAAAACGACCCAAACGCCGGAATGTTACGTCTGACCCAGGGTCTGGGTAATGCAAAAACTACCCAAACGCTGGGTTGTTACGTCTCACCCGGGATCTGGGTAACGCAAAAACTACCCAAACGCTGGGTTGTTACGTCTCACCCGGGATCTGGGTAACGCAAAAACTACCCAAATGCTGGGTTGTTGCGTCTGACCTGGGATCTGGGTAACACAAAAACTACCCAAACGCTGGGTTGTTACGTCTGACCCGGGATCTGGGTAACGCAAAAACTACCCAAACGCCGGGTTGTTACGATTGACCCGGGATCTGGGTAACACAAAAACTACCCAAACGCCGGGTTGTTACGTCTGACCAGGGATCTGGGTAACACAAATACTACTCAAACACTGGAAAAATAACCCCCAAAAATTACCCAAAAGGCTCAACCTAGGACTTGGGTAGAAAAATAACTCAAGATTTCGTAGAGTGTATGTTTTTCAGTGTTTGAGTGCAGCACAGAAACAACATCAGCACTGTGATAAGCTGTACATGTTGCTGTCCTTTCAAATCTGAGATCATTCCAAGAATATTACAAAAATCTGGTAAGTTCCTACCAGCAATGCCAGGCTGTTCTCGGTGGATGCTATACAGTGTTTTGGATGGATGCTAGGTATGATTATTTATTAAACATGAGAAAACATAATATAACGACATTACCATATGTTTATAGTTTACTTAGACATTCATTTCAGAGTAATGACACTAATTTGAATAACAAACAGTTCCACACATTATTCTCTGAGGTCTGTTTCTAGACAAAAGAGACAGATCAATATTCCCCTGGGCAAAACCAGACATTAATGCCAAAATAAACATTATACGAAGTTGTAAATATGCCACGAGCATCAGAAGCACTCAGTGTACTAGATTGAGATTCAATTATGTCCACCCCCGATTCCTCACACACACACACACACACACACCTCTCTCTCTCTCTCTCTCTCTCTCTCTCTCTCCAAATCCACTCTAGGGAGTAACACAGACTCGTGCCTTTAGTATTTGACGAGATTTTACACGCACCAAACAAACTGGAGTAACTGGCGCAGTGATGAAGGTCAGTAAATCTGCTTATAAACAAACATCTTGGGTATTTTAAAAGTGATATTCTGAAATGCCTAATCGTACTTTGCTTTTTTTACGGCACTAACTTGAATAAATGTAAAGATACAAGGCGTTGCATAGAGTGAAAACAGTGTGTACTCTGTGTTTTTTCCTGAAGACCCTGACAGTTCCCATAAGCTCCAGGTGGACGCTGCTGCTGAGCGCGTGTCTGACGCTGACGGCGCGCGCGGACTGCGGCGAAAACTGCGCGTTGTGCGCGCGGCAGCTGCCTCTTCAACTCAAAGATATCAACTCCATAGTAAGTCTACTGTTGTACTGCATATACTGTATACACACATATAGGTGTATAACCACACATACACGAAGAAAACGGGATGAAAGTACTGATTTGAAAGTCATTTGAAAGTGAAAAATTCAAAACGATAAGTGCTAATAATTTTTATTTTTTGTATTTAATTTTTTTTAATGTTACGTTTGCTCAATTAAAACAAACGATTTCGTTCATTCTTGCACCTCTCTCTCTCTCTCTCTCTCTAACTCGTTATCATTATTAAAATTATTTATTAAAGAATTCGTCTAGACTTCTTCGGGAGATGATTTAACGGATTAACTGGAGGCAGATGTCGGACAGACGGTCATTTTTCATAATAAAAACACTTCATATAGGCTTATAGGTAGGCTACGAGTCTGTGATTATTGTTTTTATTCTCAGCAAATAATCAGGAATCTAAACGAGCTTTAAAGCTTCTGAAGTGACATACTAAAAAAAACGAAAATCGTGAGGAACTCTGTCAGATTGTGTGTGTGTGGGATTTTCCTTAAATCCTCTATTTCAGTAGTGAAATTGCGTAGAAATGTGTTAATATTCAACCATCATCAACTCAAATGGATCAAATGAAGTGATGGCGTGACCAAGTATCGATGAGAAATTTCATAGCAGAATCTTATACATCCTAAAAGATGCTGTACTTTATATTTACAGCAACAATTCATAAGAAAAGAGATTTCTGCTAACAGTTTTCTCCTGGAGTTCTGACATTGTTGAAGAAAATTTGGTAGAAAATGAATTTAAAACATGCACTGAATCAAAGAATATATACAGTTTCTATCAGATCATGTAAAGCTTTGTCATATTGCTGCATTTTTTGGTTAAATTACATTTTTAAAATTATTCAGCCTTCAGTGTTTGAATGTAAATGATGTGATATGTGAATGAAACTGGTTGTGCTATAGATGATAATGCACAAACATATCTGGAAATGATGAAGACTAAAGTATAAAAGAGTGGTTAGGAAGGTGACAGCAATGATAATAATTCACCTGAATAATTCAGAATCATGTGTTTTCAAATCATTATGCTGTTATTTATTCACCGACACACACACAAGAATAGGATCTTTGGAGAATCGTCAGCTCTTTTCTATAAAATGAAAGTTCTCCAACAAGGATTTTGGGTAACACTTCAGTTTAGGGTCCAATTCTCACTATTAGCTAGTTGCTTATTGTTATATTATTAGGATATTGGATGTTTATTAGTAAAAAAATAAAGCACACATTAATGCTGTATTCTCCATGACCATATTCTACATCCCATAATCATACTTAACAATGACCTTACTAACTATTAATAATAATGTGACTGGATTATGTTTTGTCCTTTTTTCTTTTTTTTTTTTTGGAGCTTGACATGAACTGACATTGCATTATTATTATTATTATAAAAAAAAATAACAGCAGTATATAATTGGGAAGGCAAGAAGGAGTGAAAATAATCGCAGATTTATCATTTTTGGTTGAAGGACGTGAGAGGGGACGCGTTCATGTCAAGCATCATGTCAGAGAATTTAATGTTTACAGAATTGTGATGCATGTCCTGTTCTCTGTGCTCTTGTTCTGTCATCAATGTTCAGTTGGTAGTTTTGCCTTGTTCCTGTTTCCCTCGACATTCCCTGAATGTGTCACCTGTGTCTTGTTAGTTCATTCACCCTGTGTGTGTATATAAGCCTCAGGTCGTCATAAATCATGCCGTTGTTTCGCTTCTCTCTGCTCTGCTTAGTTCTGTTTCCAGTTTCCAGTGTTTTGTGGGCTTCTGTTGTTTTTACATGAATCTGTAAATATGTGAACACTTGACTGATTTCAGCAGCAGCTTCAGTGTTACAATGAAGGGGGCGGGACACTTTAGATTCTAGAGAGCATTTGATTGGTCAGAAAATCTGATGAGAAGCTGAAGTGCCAAAGCATCAAAATCAGTGATCAATATTGACGGAAGTGAGAGACTGTACACTCTAAAAAATGCTGGGTTAAAAACAACCCAAGTTGGGTTGAAAATGGACAAACCCAGTAGTTGGGTTAAATGCTCGCCTAACATGCTGGGTAGTTTTATTTAACTCAACTATTGTTTAAAAATTACTATATGAACCCAAAATATGCTGGAAATTAAAGGGATAGTTCACCCAAATATGAAAATTTGATGTTTATCTGCTTACCCCCAGCGCGTCCAAGATGTAGGTGACTTTGTTTCTTCAGTAGAACACAAATGATGATTTTTAACTCAAACCGTTGCCGTCTGTCAGTGGTACAATGCAAGTCAGCGGGAACTTGGATTATAAGAGTAAAAAAAAACATGCACAGACAAATCCAAATTAAACCCTGTGGCTCATGACGACACATTGATGTCCTAACACACGAAACGATCGCTTTGTGCAAGAAACCGAACAGTATTTATATCATTTTTTACCTCTAAAATGTCTAACTGCATTCAGCATTCGGTTACTGAGGTCCACATATACTTCAATGAGTGCTAGACATCACTGCCGTTGTCAGAGCGCGATCAGACCTCACTAAGCGAGTGCTGAACGCAGTTGGACATAGTGGTGTTTTAGAGGTAAAAAATGATATAAATACTGTTTGTTTTCTCGCACAAACCAATCGTTTCGTGTCTTTGGACATCAATGTGTCGTCACGAGCCGCAGGGTTTAATTTGGATTTGTCTGTGCGTGTTTTTTTTACTCTTATAGACGAAGTTCCCATTGACATACATTATACGACTGACAGACGGCAACGGTTGGAGTTAAAAATCATCATTTGTGTTCTACTGAAGAAACAAAGTCAGTAAGCAGATAAACATCACATTTTCATTTTTGGGTGAACTATCCCTTTAACATGTATTCATATGTTTAATACATGAACATTTATTAATAAGTTTAATGAATAATTATTAAACAACAAACATTTAATAAATTGCTTATTAATAAACGTTCACCTTCTGATTATTATTGCTGCCTCTAGTAATGTGTCTGATTTTTTGGGGTTCATTTTAAGCCAGACATATAGTCATTTTTAAACAATAGTTAAGTTAAATAAAACTGGGTCAAACATTTAACCCAACCACTGGGTTAAAACAACCCAATCGCTGGGTTTGCCCATTTTTAACCCAGCATTTTTTAGAGTGTACTCAAAGCCAAAAAACTTCATTTTGATTTCATGGGGACTCTAAAGAATCCGCATTGGATCCTGTTTTTCGAGTTCACCAAATGTCACAATACTGATTCATGTTTGTGTGTTGGAGAGAGTACGCTATTGGTGTATTTGTGTTGAAATGTCACTCTGTATTAGTGTTTCCATGGTTGCCCACAAGCTTAGCACAACCTCTACACCTACTCATCCCCTATCATCCAAAACACACGCGCTCATTTGCATATTGCCCAGGTATGGATTGAGAGAGAGACGAGGGAGAAAATATCCTTCTTTCATATCCTTAAATTGATGTTAGTGAAAAAAAGAGACAGCCGTTAATTTCTCTGACTGTTGTGTTTCCCATTGACTATACATTTTCCACAGGAATGCCTGTTGGGGTGTGAGGAGCATATGAACGCAGGCGGCTCTTGGAGTTTGTGCAAGCGATTCATGCAGAAAGCTGACGAGTTTAACCAAGGATCCACAGAAACTGAACACTTGGACACCCAAAAACACCGTGAAGACAAAAGATACGGTGGCTTCATGAAACGTTACGGGGGATTTATGAAGCGTTATGGAGGATTCATGAAGAAGACCGCAGAGTTGTATGGTTTGGAGCCGGAGGATGTTGACCAGCGCAACGCGATCCTGACCAGTCATGATGTTGAGATGCTGACCAATCAAGTTGAGGCTGATGGCGAGAGGGAGGCGGCTCCGAAAGACGAGGGAGGAGCTCAGGGTTTGAAGGGTGTGGCAAAACGTTACGGGGGTTTTATGAGGAGGGGAGGTCTTTATGACCCGGAGGGTGTGGTAAAGGCACTACAGAAACGTTACGGAGGCTTCATGAGGCGGGTCGGTCAACCTCAGTGGTTGCAGGAGAACAAACGCTATGGAGGCTTCTTAAAACGCTTCCAAGAGGAAGATGAGGCTGAAAATTCATCAGGGATAGAAAAGAGGTATGGTGGATTCATGGGGTTTTAAGCACCCTAGTCCACTTCCTCTCGAGAACCGACATGCTTAAAATGTGCTCATGAGTGTTCGTTGTGTCCTTATTGTGATACTGTGATTTACTGTGAATAAGACCATCGTAAAAGTGCATCTGAATTCACCTGTACATGTTGTGTAGCAGATTTTACACTGTACGACAACCAGTCCTTTTTTTAATCAACTCGACAAATCTGGTCTGCATGAGACATTCATTCTTAAATATGACAGACATTTACTTGTCTTTTACAGAGATGTATATTTTTTTGGGCGCCAGTCTGAATCGTGTCATTTGCTTGAATAAACTGCTCGAAACTGCACCAGACTGTGTGTCTTGAATAGAAATGCTGAAACTGAGTCTTCTCTAAAGTGGTTTGAGCCTTTTGTTAGCCAGCAAAAGTGAGTAGTCTTCTGAATTGTGCTGAGATTATGATGATGTTTCTGGACCCGGTGCGTTTATTTAAAAGTAGTAGTGTCATTGCGTGGTTCATGATGTGAGTTAGCAGTGAAAAGCACTTCTGCTAATGGCACGACTATTATGAAACTCATACAATCAAGGCAAGTGGGATTCGAATTTGTGCAAGTTTTCACAAAGATCTGTAGGCATGCATGGAAACTTTACCTCTCATAGAAGATCAGGCTTTGTTATACAGATTACATAACATTAACTACACTCTAAAAAATGCTGGGTTAAAAACAACCCAAGTTGGGTTGAAAATGGACAAACCCAGCAGTTGGGTCTCTGGGGCATTAAATAAAAAGTCTAATGTACATTTGGTAACGCTGTATTTTACAGTGTCTTTGTTACACATGACACATACTTACTGTAGTAATAACAGTAAATTATGCATAATTACTAACTAACCCTAAACCAAACCCTAACCCTATTGTAAGTACTGTACATGTTGTTAATTAACCCTTTCCCCGCTAGCGTTTTTTAAAGAAATTTCCATCTTTGATCATTTAAACTAAACTTTCATGTCCAAAATAGGGTCTTGAACACAAGTCATGATGAAGTATCTTCCTGATAATCCTTTGTAAAAGGTGAAGATTTAACCTGGTGTTTGTGTAAATAAATGTTCTAAGACCCACCTATTAATTCCCCCACCATAATCAAATCAGCTGCACGTTTTTTTAGTTCACTGTATATAGTGATTCGAGACTAAGGATAAAGGTTTAATTCACTAGACACATCGAGCAGCTAAGAGACTGTTTTTCTCCCATGTGCGTGTCGTTATTATGGGAGTTTGCGGGGGTCATATGATTAACCCTTTCATGCATATATGGAGGTATAAATATAATGGACCTTTAAACATATGGACTTATATAGAGGTCACTACAGTGGACAGCTATTCAAAAAGCATTTTCTTGCATATGCATGGGTTTTGATTGCATAGATGCACATCAACCTCTACAGTGGACATCATCCTATACATTGCATGCCGTTGTATGTTGATTTTTTCCCCTCCAAACCAAGATGGCCGATGACCAGTCCGAAATGCCAAGTTGCTCTGGAATATCCATCCATTCCTTCTATCCTAGGATCTTGCAGGTAAAAAAAAATGTTGTAGCATCAAGCAATATCTCATGAGTCAGATAACAGTTAAATTTTCCAAGTATTGATTTTAGATTAAGAGAAAATTCTGATTAATCATCTGTTCACTAAAATGGACATCCATGCATCAATAGCTATATTTCAGCTACAATTAATACTATTACTGTGACTGTTGTGCATCTGCTGTAACTTTTTTGACTGTAAATAAATGTATTTGTGTTATAAGAATGTAATTTGCATTAACATCAATTAAGTAATGTGATTACGTTATGCTTGTTACTTGTAATGCATTACTTTACTCGTAACATCAAAAAATAATCTGATTATGTAATGCACGTTATTTGCAATGCGTTACTTTACTCGCAACATCAAAAAGTAATCTGATTACGTAATGCACGTTATTTGCAATGCGTTACTTTACTCGTAACATCAAAAAGTTATCTGATTACGTAACGCACATTATTTGCAATGCGTTACTTTACTCGTAACATCAAAAAGTAACTGATTACGTAATGCACGTTGCTTGCAATGCGTTACCTTACTCGTAACATCAAAAAGTAATCTGATTATGTAATTAACATTTTTTCCAATGCGTTACTTTACTCGCAACATCAAAAAGTAATCTGATTACGTAATGCACTTTGCTTGC
Source organism: Megalobrama amblycephala (assembly GCF_018812025.1). Classification (NCBI taxonomy): domain Eukaryota; kingdom Metazoa; phylum Chordata; class Actinopteri; order Cypriniformes; family Xenocyprididae; genus Megalobrama; species Megalobrama amblycephala. The sequence continues at coordinate 61,506,449 of NC_063046.1, forward strand.
AATGCGTTACTTTACTCGCAACATCAAAAAGTAATCTGATTACATAATGCACGTTATTTGCAATGCGTTACTTTACTCGTAACATCAAAAAGTAATCTGATTACGTAACGCACATTATTTGCAATGCGTTACTTTACTCGTAACATCAAAAAGTAACTGATTACGTAATGCACGTTGCTTGCAATGCGTTACCTTACTCGTAACATCAAAAAGTAATCTGATTATGTAATTAACATTTTTTCCAATGCGTTACTTTACTCGCAACATCAAAAAGTAATCTGATTACGTAATGCACTTTGCTTGCAATGCGTTACTTTACTCGCAACATCAAAAAGTAATCTGATTACGTAATGCACGTTACTTGCAATGCGTTACTTTACTCGTAACATCAAAAAGTAATCTGATTACGTAATGCACGTTGCTTGCAATGCGTTACTTTACTCGTAACATCAAAAAGTAATCTGATTACGTAATGCACGTTGCTTGCAATGCGTTACCTTACTCGTAACATCAAAAAGTAATCTGATTACATAATGCACGTTACTTGCAATGCCTTACTTTACTCGTAACATCAAAATAATCTGATCACGTAATGCACGTTACTTGCAATGTGTTACTTTACTCGTAACATCAAAAGGTAATCCGACTACGTAATGCACGTTACTTGCAATGCGTTACTTTACTCGTAACATCAATAAAATAATCTGATTACGTAATGCACGTTACTTGCAATGCCTTACTTTACTCGTAACATCAAAATAATCTGATCACGTAATGCACGTTACTTGCAATGCGTTACTTTACTCGTAACATCAAAAGGTAATCTGATTACGTAATGCACGTTACTTGCAATGCATTACTTTACTTGTAACATCAAAATTATTTGTAATGCGTTACTTTACTTGTAACATCAAAAAAGTAATCTGATTACGTTATGCATGTTACTTGTAATGCATTACTTTACTCGTAACATCAAAATGAATCTGATTACATTATGCATGTTACTTGTAATGCATTACTTTACTCGTAACATCAAAATTAATCTGATTACGTTATGCATGTTACTTGTAATGCATTACCTGAAACACCTGATAGCTAGGTTTTCTCAGAGGAGAGCTGTTAGAAAGCTGTTAGAAATGTGTCCATCTTAAACATAATCAGAATTAACAGCTAATAAAGGTAAATCGACATACTCTGGTACAACGGAGGAAGCATCTGATTTGGGTTTCCAGTTTTACCATGTCAGGTTGTAGAGATCTCTGATATCAGATACGTGAAGTTCAACTTGTATGAAATTCAATTGCGTTTGCAATATTTTGCATTTATATTTTTTGTATATGTTTTATAGTTTTCACATGACTTTATGTAATTTTATTGATTGGTTTGTTAAATGCACACAATATTGCTGTGTTATTACTGTATTATGTTTAATACCTTTTCTGTTTAAACCATGAATGCATGGACATCTGGAAATATGTTTAAAAAAAATACATTTCAAATCTTGTTTTTTCATGCCCTAAGAGCAATAAAAACACGCAGGGGAAAAGATCTTGACTGAGGTTATCATAATTCATGCATGAAAGGGTTAAACATATGCCGCGCCCATCACATCCTGTCCCGTTAGGACTCTCGGTACACGAACACTGAACTTTGTCATTCGGTAAACACGAAGCGTTATAACTGTGCTGCCAGAGCGAAGGTCGATAACCAAACCACTCGGTGAAAGGCGAAATGATGGTGCAAATCTGTCGTTGTATTATTGAGCTCTAATCGAGTGAGGTAAGACACCAGTAGGGTTGTAGCGCACTAGACAACGAATAAATCCGATCATATGATTTTACATAATTACCTAAATTATTCATCTGTTGCGATATCGACATTGTTGAAAACGTTGAACAAACTGAAAAGTTGAATAAACTCGACTCCAAACGCTTAACCCTTGCGTCTGTAGGATCTATTCGCATCATCATGAACTTTCTCTTGGAGACTCTTCAGGTGCTTTTCATGTTGCTGGTCTACAGCTTAGAAACATTCGTTCGGTTATTTATACCGGCTCGAAGGAAGAGTGTGTCCGGGGAGATCGTGTTGTTGACCGGGGCGGGCAGCGGCATCGGGCGCCTCATGGCGCTGGAGTTCGCGCGCCTGGACGCGCGCCTTGTGCTGTGGGACATCAACGAGGACGGGAATAAAGAGACCGCGCGTATGATTAAAGAAAAGCACGGAGCGCGAGCGTTCACGTACACCTGCGACTGTAGCGACCGGGAGGAAGTGTATAGAGTCGCAAACCAGGTAGAATATACAATTACACTTCATCACAAAGACACGCAGAACTCAAACACGACACTATATATATATATATATATATATATATATATATATATATATATATATATATATATATATATGGATTTATAAATTTGAATGTGACTGGTCTTTTCTGTGAGAAATGAAATGTCAGCTACCCGCAGGTGTTTTAAGTTGCATCAACACTTGTAATGACCATAAACATAATGCTTTCCACTCACTGTTTATTTTTAAATGTTTTTGTCACACAACTTTTACTTGTTTCAGCTTAATTTTCTTCATTATAAGTGCAAACAAAATGGTCCAAAAAATAAAATAAATAAAATGAACATAAAGACTAAGTACCTGTTTGATACATTTGATAGGTTTTCGATTTCAGTGAGTTTCAATTTTGACAGTCTAATAAGAACAAGTGTAAATTATGACGGAATCTCTTTGTTTTATTAAGGTAAAGCGTGAGGTTGGTGATGTCACAATTTTGATAAATAATGCAGGGATTGTTACTGGGAAGAAGTTCATGGAATCTCCTGATGCTCTCATAGAGAAGTCTATGGAGGTCAATAGTCTGGCACATTTCTGGGTATGTCTTTAAACTATCTATCTATCTATCTATCTATCTATCTATCTATCTATCTATCTATCTATCTATCTATCTATCTGTTCTCTATCTAGCTGTTCAGCTACTGCCACCTGCTGGTACAGAAAGGCATTTCATTTTACGCAGGTGCAGAACGGACGTGCTACTTGGCCGTCAGCTGTCGAGTGTTGGTTTGGTGTGTCAGGCCAACTTTGGACCCAACTTTGGACAAGTCAAGTCACCTTTATTTATATAATGCTTTTTACAATGCAGATTGTGTCAAAGCAGCTTTACATTGATAACTGCTATATAATTTTTGCTGCACGGCAGCTCTTAAAGAATACTGTCACTGCAGGCAGATCAAAGCACTGTTGAATATCAAATGTCAAGTGTCCCCAACTAAGCAAGCCAAAGGCGACAGCAGCAAGGAA